>NC_043701.1:97808896-97900468 GCF_006229205.1 Suricata suricatta | reverse complement strand
TGGCCCTTTGTAGGAAAGTGGATGGACCTTGAGGGTGTCATGCTGAGTGAAGTAAGCCAGGCAGAGAAGGACAGAAACCATATGTTTGCACTCATAGGTCTGGCAGGAAAACAAGAGAGACCTAATGGAGAACCAGGGGGAGCGGAGGAGGGAGAGAGAGTTGGGGACAGAGAGGGATGCAAAACTTGAGAGACTGTTGAATGCTGAGAATGAACTGAGGGTTGAAGGGGAAGGGGGAGGGGGGAAAAGGGGTGGTGGTGATGGTGGAGGGCACTTGTGGGGAAGAGCACTGGGTGTTGTATGGAAAACAATCTGACAATAAAATATTATGGGGAAAAAAAACAAAGAATAAATTGGATCAGAGAAATGGAACTAAAGTTACAATATTAGTCATGTCCCTATTTCTCAGAAGGTTCAGCACAGTTTTTTAAAAATGTTTCATTTCCAACAAGTTTACTTCTTCAATAAGACAAAAATATTTTATATAGTATTCCCTTCTGATAACTTCATATTTCAAATACTCTGAAACCAATAAAGGAAACGTACAGAAAAAAAACCACATCTATATTGTGTCATTAAATTATTAATTAATTAAGTCGTTTGTTGAATTAATTAATATACATCATAATTAAAATTAATAATTAATTGAATTGAATCATTACTTGCAAAACTACAACTTCAGAATTGTATGGAAAAAATCAAGCCACCACTATTTCAAACAGCCGTTAGAGAATAACCAAGGGATCTAGTTCAAAGGCATATCCAGTTAACAGGTTTGGAGTGTGCCTGAGCGCCTGCATTTCTAGCAAGCTCCCAGCTAATGCCTACACCACTGGTCCATGCCTGCTACACCTGGAGTAGCAAGGCTCGAACTTTTATGGCCAATCGTTCCAGGTTATTTGTTTACAAAAGTAATTTTCCACCAGGCCTTACTATCTGAACCCGACAAGAGACCATATTACGGAGGCACACAATCCACACATCTGAAGATCTAAATCTCTTAAATTATCAACCAACAGCCAGGCCCAAAACTCCCTCGCAGGGAAAAGCCCTGGAGACCTGGAGGCTCCAGGAGCCGGCTCCACCCTCGGTGAAGGCTGGGATGGAAGCTGTTCTGGGCACAGGGCTCATGGCCTTTGCTGGACCCATCCGAACTGGGGATGGGGCCTCCTCACTCTTACTTGTCTGACTCAGAATTACCAACCATTTCCAGGTGTTATCCATAACTATACCACCGAGACAGCCAGAAGGAGGAAGGTCAGCAAAGGAATCCGGTTCCCCTAACGCTCCTGGGTGATTTGGGGCGACCACCTTGAAGCAGAGCAGCCTCTCTCGCTCAGGTTTTTCACGCCGCTCAGATTTCCCAGGCCGAGCAGTGATTGCCTCCCCGCAAGTTTATTCACACACATTCTGAATCCTCCCCGCAAGCCCCAACCCCGCCCCAGGGCCAATCCGCCCCCGCTTCCACACACACGCTCCCACCCCCGCCGCCGCCCTCAACCGCACACCCTCCCGCCTGTCCCTCTCTAAGAATTCCCACTTACCGGGTCTCCCAACTGCCAAGATTGCTTCTTGGGAGACCGGAAAAAATACCACGTCTCCGCAGGTGCATCTGCCTTCCTCGGGGGCCCAGGCCACCGAGTCATGTCCTCAAGCCAAAGAGCTCTGTTTCCGTTTCCGTGAGACGAGTTTCTCCAGAATCACCGAAACTACACCAGTGTCTTTCTCCTAAAAACACCACCTCGGGGCTGGGAGCACGTTTGGAAGCTCACGACATACCCTATTATTAAACTAACATGCAAACGATGTCTGTTATTCCTTATAAGGCCCGAGCACTCGATGTGTTACTCTCCGGTGGCCATTTAAAAAAACACTTGGACCTCGGCATAAATAAAAGAGTTAATAATTCTTCCTGGAAGGGGTCAAATAGGAGACCTCTTAAACACCCTAGGAAGAGACTTATTAGAACCGCATATCACTACAATATTTAATTACAAAAAGCCGAAACTTAAATCAATGTACGTAAGCCTCCCCAACAGCCCGGGAACAGATTCCCGGAGCCCCACCGGGCGGCGCTCCGCCCCTGTCCGCGCCACCAGCGCACCTCCGGCGACCGGGACGCGGCCCGTCCGGGTTCTCCTCGCCCGGCCGAGTCGCAGCCTCACCTCTGGTACTCCAGGTACTCGTCCACGGCCGCCACGCCGCCGGAAGGCAACGTCAGCCGCTCCATGGCCGGGGGAATAGAGAAGCGCCAGCGCGACACGCTCGGAGCCTGAGCAGCTAGGACGCTGAGCTCCGAGGGGCCGGGCAGGCCCCGCCCCCCGGCCGCGCCCCCTCCCGCCCGCTTTCTGGTTGGCCGGACCGAAGACCGCAGCGAAGGCCTGCGGGCGCGCGCTTCCACCTGGCGGCAGCTCCTGGCGGAAGAAACCTTTTCGTCTCCAAGCGCAGCCCATCCCGCTTGGAATGCTGTTTACCGCAGGCCCAACCTGTTGCCTATTGCCTCTCCCTACCCCAGGTCTTGCAGGTCTCCTTATAAGATAACAAGTGACAAGGGAGTGCCGAGCCTTGCATATAATGGATGCCCAGAACATGGCTTATTTCTTTATACAGAGCTTCTCGCTGATTTTGAAAAGGTTCTGGGTCGTGGGAGGCCCAGCTCCCCAGATTACCCGAGTTGTGTTTTCACAATTGGCATTTAAAAAACTGAGATGTAGGGACTGGGCCTGGGTGGCTCTCTAGGGTAAGCATCGTACTCTTCTTGATTTTGGTTCCGGTTATGAGCTCACAGTTTGGTTTATGAGATGGGGTCCTGGTCAGACTTGATGCTGAGTGAGGAGCCTAGGATCTTCTCAATCTCTTACTCTTTCTCTCTCTCTCTCTCTCTCTCTCTCTCTCTGCACCCTGTCCCCAGCTTGCATGTGCGCTTGCTCTTTCTCTCCCTCAAAACAAATATTTAAATTTTTGAAAAATAAAATTTAAAAAACTATGACGTAGGTCTCAAAAATAAATCAGACATTAAAAATTTTTTTTAAAACTGTGATATAGGGACACCTGGGTGGCTCCTTTAAGGATCTGATTCTTTTTTTAATGTTATTTTTATTTATTTAATTTTTCTTTTGAGAGAGAGAGCGCATGGGGAGTTGCTAGAAGGGCAGAGAGAGGAAGACATGGAATCGGAAGCAGACTCGAGGCTCCGTGAGCTGTCACCATAGATCTGTCAGCACAGAGCCTGACCAGGAGATCATGATCTGAGCAGAAGTCAGAGGCTTAAGGGACTGAGCCACCCAGGTGCCCCTAAGCATCTGATTCTTTATCCCAGCTCAGACCTTGGTCTTGGGTTTCTGAGTTTAAGCAGCATGTTGGGCTCCCCTCTGGGCAGGTTGCCTACTTAAAAATAAAAAACAAAAAACAAAAAAACCTGTGATGTAAAATCAATAGCCCTGGGTGTCTGTGTCCAGTATGGGTGTCACTAAAGCACAGTGTTCTTCCAAGGAAGTGAATGGTGGGTTTAAGAGGAAACAGAAACAATGCGGTCAAGATTTTTTTACACCTTAGAAAATATTCTCCACAAAATCTTTTTTTTTTTTTCAGATTTTATTTTTAAGTAATCTCTACACCCGATATGGAACTCAAACTCAACCCAGAGATCAAGAGTCATACCTTCCACCAAATGAGCCTGAGCCTGCCAGGGCTCCTCCACAAAGCCTTTTTTTTTTCCTTAAAGCTGAATTACAATGCAAATTGCTTAGCAATCCAGAAAAAGAGTAGGAAAGCCATCATTATTCAAGGAGTCGTTAAACTCTGAGACTCTCTACAGATCACCTTTAGCAACTTCTATAAATTATCGGGAGGACAAATTGGCAAAGAAAAAAATAATTGGTTGAACTGCAATACTTTATTTCAAAGGTACTTTCCTGGGGCGCCTGGGTGGGTGGCTCAGTCGGTTAAGCAGCTGACTTCAGTCCAGGACATGATCTCACAGTTCGTGGGTTTGAGCCCGGAATCAGGATCAGCGCTGACAGCTCAGAGCCTGGAGCCTGTTTCGGATTCCGGGTCTCCCTCTTTCTCTGACCCTGCCCTGCTCACACTCTGTGTCTCTCTCTCAAAAATAAATAAACATTAAAAACATTAAAAAAAAAAAAAGTACTTTCCTGAACACTGTTATTTCAGGTCCCAAAGACAAGATGTTATGTAGACAAATTGTTTAGATACTCTCCCCTTTCCCTTTCAGTGCCCTTTTTTTTCTTTCTAAAGGTGGTCTTCTTGCTCAGGCAGGTCCCAGTCCCACTTTGATATCCTCACTTCCTTTTGTTATTTACTTTCCACCGGAATCATACCTCATAACTCAGCTGAGGCAAAGAATTTCAGAGCCTCTCAAATACATTAGAATTTTATAGACACGTTTTAAGGTTAAAAAGCTTTCAACAGTCAGAGAGAAGAGTAGTCCTCAAATGGTGTTGTTTAGGGGAAGGAGCCCTGCTCTCCAATCACACCTCTGGGCTGCTGCTGCCAGTTTTATCCCCGTATGAGCACCAACCCCAGCTTTTAGGCCGCAGCTAAACTAACAAATATAAACAGCAGAAAGTGCCAGGCTACGTGACCTTCTAGAAAATTGGTAGAGGAGTGTCTATGTAGGCAGGCACAAGTTAATGAATCCAGAGTTATTAAATAACTAAAATAGACTTAATGCAATTGTGGACTCTTCTAGGAAGATGCTGGAACAATAAACCCTGACCAAAAATAAGTCAATAAAAATATGAGGCATGACAAATAAGACTATGGGACAAAATTGAAAATATTATTCTAGCCTTTTATGAAACTGACACCTTTGCTAATTAAAATACTATATATGGTTTGACCTCTGCTTTTAGTAAAAGGCAAAAGATTTATGCGATCTGAAGAGAAACCAGAAAAGTATCATAGGACTATAATTTCCCCCCAAAAGTTGTCTTAATTGATCTAGGAAATAAAATGGACAGATGGAAATGAAAAAGGGACACTCGCCTTGATAGGTGTTAGATATTTTCACATGCAAATTCCTCGTGTTTTCTTCTGCAAATAACAGAATAAACCAACTAACAGTGGCTTAATTAAACATAATTGTCTCTCTCCCTCTCAAAAATAAAGCATTTAAAAAGATTCTCATTCAGAAAAAGGGAGAGTGGGAAATACACAGAAAACACTAGTCCATGGCAAATACCAAATCCGGCCAGGCAGGAATAATAATGACTCCAAGTTCCAGCAGTGGAGAAAGTTCCTTGAATGACCCATCAGATCAGGCAGCCTCTGATTTTGCTCTCTAGAAGGCTCTCCCTTATCCGTCCCCCTCCAACTCCTGGCGTGCCTCTTTGGAAGATGTTCTTATTCTAAAGCCGTCTATGGCAGCATCTGATGTGAACGTTGGGGAAATTGACTTCTCTGGAGGAAATGCACAATTTTCACGATCCACGCAAAGGCAGGATCCAGGGGTGAAGGAATCAAGTTTTCCAAGCAAGCTTGCGATTTTGAGCGAAGTATAGTTTCCTCAAAAATTTAGCAGGCTTCAAGTGTTTTTCTTTCTTCTGATCAACTCTATGTATGAGTGACCCCAGCCGAACACTTGTTTAGACAAAATCAATTTTTCTTACTTTTATTTCAACTCTATTATACATACAAAAGCACATATACAACATATATGCACAGTTTATTTTTTTAATAATAATACGAACATCCAAGTAGTAGCTTTAGCTTAAGAAGTAACCAATACCAGTAAATTTTTTGCTAATATTTCCTTTATTTCTATTGAAAAGCCATCCCTAAATCATGGATAATTTTGCATGTTCTTGAACTTTATAGGATTTGTTCTTTTGAAAATTGTTGAGATTCATCAACATTGATGTCTGTATTAGATATCCTGTTCATTTCTGAACAGTAATCAAACAACTAAGATTTACTTATCCATTCGACTGTAATGGACATTAGGTTGTTTCTAGTTTTTCTTATTATAAACATTGCTATTATAAATGTCCAATGTACATCTCTCTTGGTGCAAGTGTTTTTCTAGGGCATGTTTGTAAACAATTTTATAGTATATAGTTATATCTCTATAAAGCTGTAAAAATATATATATGACTTTAAACAAGTTTCTCTAGGACCATTGTTCTTGAAATTTAATATATATTTAAGTCACCTAGAGAGCTTGTTAAAACATATTGTTGGTGCCATCCTCAGAGCTTCTGATTTAGAAGATCTGGGGACAATTTTTATTCCTAATTCTTCTTCTGGTGGCTGGAGATTCTTCTAGCATATGTATAGCAGTGGAGAATTGCTCAGTTGTATGATACATGAGTGCTCTCCTTTCTGTAGAATGCCAAATTGTTTTCCAAAGTATGCTCCCAGCAGCAGTGTAAGACATATCATCACCAACACGTGAAATTGTCCATCATTTTAAAAAAGATTTTAGGGGCACCTGGGTGGCTCAGTTGGTTAAGCATCAGACTTCAGCTCAGGTCATGATCTCACAGTTTGTGAGTTCAAGCCCCACACTGGGTTCTGTGCTGACAGCTCAGAGCCTGGAGCCTGCTTCCAATTCTGTGTCTCCCTCTCTCTGCCCCTTTCCCACTTGTGCTCTCTCTCTCTCAAAATTAAAGAAGCCTTTTAAAAAATAAATAAAATAAGGGAAGAGGGAGGGGGGAAAGAGGTGGTGGTGATGGTGGAGGGCACTTATGGGGAAGAGCACTGGGTGTTGTATGGAAAACAATTTGACAATAAAATATTATGGAAAAAAATAAAAATAAATAAATAAAATAAAAAAAGATTTTATTTTTTAGTAATGTCTGCACTCAACGAGGGGCTTGAACCCACAACCCCAAGATCAAGAGTCACAAGCTCTACCAAATGAGCCAGCCAGGGACTCTCTGCAATTGCCCACTTTTCATGCTTGCCAACATGGTTGTTTCAAATTGTATCTCTCTAACAATTAATGACACTGTACACCTCTTCATTTTTATTAAGCATCCCTATTCCCTCTTCTGTGAAATGCCTGCTCACAAATTTCTCCCATTTTGAATTTTCTTTCATTGATTTATAGTTCTTTACATGTCTCATATAATCTTTTTGGTCTGTTGTATGTGCTATAAGTATCTTCTCCAGATGGCAGCATAAATTAACAAAAATTATTTAATGTTTTCAAACTAATCTATCTTTTTGTTTCTGGTTTGAGCTTTCTTCTTTTTTTATTTTTTAATCTTTATTTATTTTTGAAAGACAGACAGAGAGACAGAGCACGAGCAGGGGAGCGGCAGAGAAAGGGAGACACAGA
The DNA here is from genome assembly GCF_006229205.1 of Suricata suricatta. NCBI lineage: Eukaryota > Metazoa > Chordata > Mammalia > Carnivora > Herpestidae > Suricata > Suricata suricatta. The sequence goes on along the minus strand of NC_043701.1, from coordinate 97,893,168 downwards.
ATCCAAAACAGGCTCCAGGCTCTGAGCTGTCAGCACAGAACCCAAGGTTCAAACTCCCGAAAGGTGAGATCATGACCTGAGCCAAAGTCGGATGCCCAACTGACTGAGCCTCCCAGGTCCCCTTGGGCTTTCTATGTCCCCTTTCAGTAATCATTTCCTAACCAAAGGCCATAAATATATAAATTATATATTTTGTTTTCTGCAATTTGTTTCTGCAATCTGTATCTATATTGTTTTCTAAAAGGCTTACATTTAGAATGTTAATCTAGTTAGAATTGACTTTTGTGTGTGGTCTAAAGTTATGAACCTAATTTATATGTTTTCAGTGTTAATATTCAGCTGCCCTGGCACCATTCATTAAAAACTTTCCTTTTTTAACTGATATATCAAGTGTCTAAATATATATGGATCTCATTATAGACATCTTGTTATGTACCGTGATCTGTCTACACTTTACCAGAATCCGTCTGTATTACTACTGCTTCAAAATAAGTACTAATATACGGTAGTCTAATTACCACAAAATTTTGAATTTGATATCCAGGAATTACTGTCAATTGAGCTCTTATAATGGGACTGCGGTTACATAAAACAATGTTCTAATTCTCAGGAGATGCATGCCAAAGTATGCTTAGGGTCAGGGGTCATAATGTCAAACAATTTACTTTTAAATGGGCTCAACTGCCATTGCATTTAACTTGTGAGTATACAGTATTCATTTCACTATAAAGTTTCTGTGTGTTTGAAATGATATGATCATAATATGATCATAATATAACATAAATATTATAATATTTAATGTCATAATGTTAAGGTGGTAATATCCTACAACCCAACAACTGCTTAATGCTTTTAGAACGATCATTTTGTTTTGTTTTGTTTAATGCTTTAGGGACACCTGGGTGGCTCAGTCAGTTAAGCATCTTATCTTAATTTCAGCTCAGGTCATGATCTCATGGTTTAGGGGTTTGAGCCCCACATGGTGACAGTGAGGAGCCTACTTGAGATCCTCTCTCTCTCCCTCTCTCTCTGCCCTTTTTCCTCCTGTCTTTCTCTCTCTCTAAAAAATGAACTTAAAGAAAGAGGAAGGAAGGAAGAAGGAAGGAGAAAGAAAGAAAAAAAAGAAAGAAGAATACATGTTTGTCAATTGTTTGGGAAAGTGTTTTTATATGTCTATTAAAATAAACTTATTAATTGTTTAGATCTTCCATAAGTGTTACTGATACTCTCATCCAGCAGTTGTTGAAAGAGGGGTTGTGAAAAGATTTCATTCTGATGATTTTGGCAATTTCTCCTTTTAGTTACATCCATCAAAATTTTTCCATTAGTATTTGCTTTTGATAATATTTCAGTATGTACCTCTAAAAAATAAAGATACTTCTTTAAAATATCACTCTACCACTCTAATATCTTTAAAAATAATAATGCTTAATGACCTCAAATACCCAGTGTTAAGTTTCCCCATTGTCTCAAATACATTGTTTCATAATTGGTTAGAAACAGAATCCAAACAAGGTCCACACATTACATTTTCATACATGTCCCTGTTTTGGATGCCTCTTGTGTACCATTTCAGACCTTGTCATTTAGACACTGCTTCACTGGTCAGTTCCCTGGGCCTCAGCCAGCCTCCCACACGGACAAGCTGCCAGGCCCTCAGTCCCCACCTCATGCCTTTCTCTCCCTGTCCCTGGGGTTCCCTGTTCACAGTGCAGGAAACCCCTTGCTCTTCAAACTCAGAAGTGCCCATTAATGCCCTGGGAGCCAATAACTATGTCCCTCTTTCTCCCCTATGGATGTTTCTGAGATGCATCTCCTGTGGCTCCTCAGAGTCCCACGGGAGTGAGCAGTTTCCTGATCCATGCCCTGTCCTTGCACTGACTCTTTCTCCTTCTCTGTTTTACTTCCTGTATCTCTGGATTCACTCTCTTACATCAATATTTGCACTTTCAGGAGAACCCAGGCTAAGACAGTGTCCTCGGTCTATTTTAATTTATAGGTTTATCTTCTCCCCACCCCCACTTTATTTTTTTAATATTTATTTATTTTGGAGAAAGTGCAATTGGGGGAGGGGCAGGAAGAGGAGGACAGAGGATCCAAAGCAAGTTCTGAGCTGACCGGCTGAAAGACCCAGGAAGATGTGAGGCTTGAGGTCACAAACCGGGAGATCATGGCCTGAGCCAAAGTCAAGCTGAGCCGCCCAGATGCCCTGCCCCACCCCTATTTGAAATGTATTTGTTGAGAACATTCAGCCTGTTCTTCTGTAGAATTTTCCACATTCTTTTTTTTACGGGGGGGAGGTGTAAGTAAGTAAGAAGCAGAGAAAGAGAGCATCCCATAAGGGGCAGAGAGAGAGAGAAAGGAGCAGGGCTCACCTGAAACAGGGTTTATGCTCCCTTGAAGCAGACACAAGCTCGCACAAAGCAGGGCTAGAGCTCACCCGGTGTGGGATTTGAACTCACGAACCATGAGATCATGATCTGAGCTGAAGTCAGGTGCTTAAGGACTGAACCACCCAGGTGCCCAACTTTTCCACATTCTTAAGTTTCATTGAATATTAATCCTTGGGTTATGCTTTATCTGTTTCTCTGAACTCTGGATTTCCTATGAACTCTAAATTCTGGGCAAGAATACGTCACAGGTGGTGCTGACATTTCCATCTGGAATACACATATAATGTTGGCTTCTTTCTTTTTCATAATGTTAAGATTGATCACTGAGTTCCGTTGTTGACAGCCTGATCTAAAATTTGCCCCATCCACTTTCATCAAGTCACTTCCTTCACTTTTTGTTTTATATATATATATTTTTTTGTTATATATATATTTATATATTTTGTTATATATATATATTTATATATTTTGAGAGACTGTGTGTATGTGTGTGTGTAAGCAGGGAGGGAAAGAGAGAGAGAGGGAGAGAGAGAGAATCCCAAGCAGGCTCCAAACTGTCAGCATAGAGCCTGATGCAGGGCTAGAACTCATGAACCATGAGATCATGACCTGAGCCCAAATCAAGTCCACTCAACAGTGGATCTGTTAGCTGACCCGTTTTATATATTTTTAATAGTAAGCTTGTAATAGGCAAAATAAGTTTAGACTGAATTGTTATAATTGTTACATATTCCTGGTGCACTGACCTACATATGAGTATGAAGTAAATCCAGGGGTGCCTGGGTGGCTCAGTCGGTTGGGCATCCAACTTCAGCTCAGGTCATGATCTCACAGTCTGTGGGTTCAAGCCCCACATCAGGATCTATGCTGACAGCTCAGAGCTTGGAGCCTGCTTCTGATTCTGTGTGTCCCTCTCTCTCTGCCCCTGCCCCTCCCCGGCTCATAGAGATCTGTCTCTATCTCTCAAAAATAAATAAATGTTAAAAAATTTTAAAAAAAAGAATTAAATCCATCTAATGTTGTTTTTAGTTTAAAGTCTACTTTACTTGATATTAATAAAACTATACCAACTTTATGTTGATTGTATGTATCTACTTTATGTTGATTCTGATCCTCTTATTTTCAACAGTAACTAGCAGGCAACTCCTGCTGAGATTTTTCCAAACATTTCTCCTGAAATGTTCATTATTGTTATGAATTCTTGGTCCCAAAACATAGCTGATAATAATTTGACCAGCCCTCCCACTGTTACCACCAGCTTAGGTCCCCAGTGCCTGCAATCCTAACCCCTCTACTGAGCCAATTCTGTATTTTAGAGTCTCTAACTTTAAGCACCCCATTTATGGAACTGAATTCTCTAGAGTTAGGAATGCATTTTACTAAAAATAACAGAAAACTCAACTTAAGTGTTATAAACAAAATCTAGCTGGTTTAGCAGCTAAATGCCATCATTGCTGATGTCTGCCATTTTCTGCAGTGAAATTGGACTTTTCTTCATTATCACAAAATGGCTAACGCAGCATCTGCCCTCGTCCCTGCCATTTCTGGGTATCAAACTCCTGTCCCCCAAACTCGGCTCAAACGCCCCAGCTCTGGAAAGGAGGGAACTCTATTTCTCAGCCCAGTAATAGGCCCTTTAAAAATATTGAAATAGCTAATAGTATGAAATCTTTTCATGAATATTCAGATAATTTCTCATTTCTGGGCCTTATTGCTTATGCTGGCAATATTTCTGGAACATTCATTTATCTCTTCCCTTGTCTGCTATGCAAACTCCTCACCTTTAAAATTTAGGACAAGCATCTAGTCTTCTATAGGGTCTTCTTTGACTCCCACTTCCCAAAAACTATCCTTTCTCTGAACCTTCTGTTATAGAACTTAGCCCTTAAACTGTATGACTTGTCTCTCTCCTCCAGGTGACAAAGTCCTTCAAGATCTCACAAGTCGCCCCAAGTGTTCTTCAGGAGGACAAAAGAAGGTAAGCTTTCTATCTATGACCACATTAGAGGTCTTCAGACTGGTCTACCCATGAGTTACTGGATCGCACTGACCTCTGATCTTCTGAGCCAGCTCTCTGGAGCAAGGAGCCTTTACTAATTAAGAACCCCAGGGTGTCTTATAACTTCACGTTCATTCTGGAAGGAGGTGAGTGGAAAACAGCCTCCAGACAAGCCTCAATCAATATGAACATATTGGAATGTTATTTGAGTAGTAAAGTACCTTCCCTTCTGGATTGCATTTTGGAAGAGTTCATAGTGACAAGATTATTGGGTATCTGAATACTACAATCTTTTCAACCTGCCAAGTCATGAGTCTCTGATGGCCTACGGCAGCATCGCCTCCAAGCCAAATCTGGAGAAACATGTCTTTAAGAGCTCCAAGGTAAGTTCCTGAGCCACTTCTACTTAGCTCAGGGTTTTAAAGGATATATCAAGAGTTCTATAGGAAAGCTTTCCCTGTCCCTCATCTATCACAGACATTGATCATTTCCTGTAATTTCTTGACTATTATGAAGTCCTTCCAAGTTAGGGAAACCCCAGCCACATTTCACCCAGAGGAGGTAATAGAATAGAGAGGAATGCCTTAAAGAGGTCATCATAGGTGTCTCATCACAAAGACTCGGGCTCCAGGCGTCTGGGTGGCTCGGTTGGGTGTCTGACTTCAGCTCAGGTCATGATCACACAGTTCACGAGTTTGAGCCCCATGCCAGGCTCTGTGCTGAAAGCTCAGAGGCTGGAGCCTGCTTTGAATTCTGTGTGTGTCTCTCTCTGCCCCTTCCCTGCTCATTCTGTCTGTCTCTCTCTCTCAAGAACAAATAAACATTAAAAAAAAAAAAAAAAAAACCTAAAGAAAAAGACCCTGGCTGCAGCACCTGGCTGACTCAGTCAGTGGAGCATGCAACTCTTGACCTTAGAGTTGTGAGTTTGAGTCCCAACGTTGGGCATAGAGATTTTTTTTTAATGTTTTATTTATTTTTGAGAGACAGAGTGTGTGGACAGGGGAGGGTCAGAGAGAGGAAGACACAGAATCTGAAGCAGGATACAGGTTCTGAGCTGTCAGCACAGAGCCTGACACGGGGCTCAACCCCACGAGCCGTAAGATCATGACCTGAGCCTAAGTCAGACGCTTAACAAACTGAGCCACCCAGACGCCCTGAGATTATTTTTTTTTAAATCAAAAAGATCCCACCTAACATCTAACTCTTGTGGGGATTCTTTCTGAGTTCTATTCTCCATTCCCCTCTATACTCCACTCTATTTCCAACTCACTAGCTGTACCTGGCTGGACAGACAGAAACACAGGAGTAAGATAATGATTCTGGGAGACAGAAGAAATCCAATGAATAGAGAACTTTTTTTTGTTATGATGTGGGGTATCTCACTGGCCTTTACCAGTGCCTAGGATAAATATTCTATGCCGGTTCCTGCCAGACAACTTTCTGATTCAAAATTTAGCTTCTCAAGTATCTTAACACTGAAAAAGCAGGAGCTAAGAGACTCTAGCATCATTAGACAGGAACAAAGTTTATTCTAAAAGAACAAAGTGGCATTTCTGTTTAAATACCTCTCTCAAGTGCTACTAGTATAATACTTTTGTAGAGCTTTCTGTGTGCCACACACTGTTCTCAGACCTTTATATATATATTAGCTCCTTTTATCTTGATAACAATCCTGTGATGAAGTAGGTTTTGTTGTTGTTGTTTTCATTTTCTGAATGAAGATACCAAGGCATAAAGATGTTAGATAATTTATCCAAGGTCACATCTGTTGGTAAGAAGGTGAAGAGCAGAGATTTGAACCCAGGCAGTCTGGCACAGAATTCATCCTCTAAGCCAGTCTTTTGTTCAGTGTGGAATCTACCGGCAAAGGTAAGGCCCAAGCCTAGGGTGTGGAGTTCTAACCTCTATGCGGATCCTAACAAACCACACTGGCACTCCCACACCTTCATAACGACTCAAATGATCCCTCATTGTCCAAGCCAGATCTTTGTTTAAATAGAGAAATACAGAATGTGTGGTACATAATGAATAAATCAAAGGCTTATTAGAAGAGTTTTTATTAATGCTCTAATTATTTCAGATTTCAGTGTCTTTCAATATGCCTGCGATATTTTCCACTCTTTTTCACCATGCATGCTCCTTTCTGCCTTCCAGATTCAGAACGGGCATCCTGTTCTCCAGAAGGCCTTCGGCACTGCATCCCCCAAAGGCAATCCGGCTACCTTGACCCTGACCGCTGCACAGCTAGCACTTCATATCCTATCTGCTGTTGTTCTCCTCTCCCTAGATGATGAACTCCTTGAAAGCAGAACTCTTTGGAAAGCCTTGTTGCCCATGTGTATATGGAGAGTAATACAATTAACCACCTTCTCATGAGAATTAACTAAAATAATGTCTGTAAAACACTTGCTTGACATTCAGTTAGTTCTCAGGAAAGGGCAGCCACGATGAAAATACAGTTTTGTACCTTGGAAAGTTGGTACAGTGTTGACACACAATATATACTTACTAAATGTTTATTAAATGAGTATAAAACAATGCTCCAAAAAAGCACTAAGGATATGCTTTTAAACTCTTAGTTAAAGGTCTTTAATATATGGGGTTGGCTGGGTGGCTCAGTCAGTTAAGCTTCCAACTTCAGCTCAGGTCATGATCTCATAGTTCGTGGGTTCAAGCCCCACATCAGGCTCTGTGCTGAACTCTTGCTCAGAGCCTGGAGCCTGCTTCAGATCCTGTGTCTACTTCTCTCTGCCCCTCCCTGGCTCACGCTATGTCTCATTCTGTCCCTCAAAAATAAATAAATGTAAAAATAAATTTATAAAATTCTTTAATATAGTGCTAGCCCTGATTTGCCAGTTTTGCCCATTAAAATTTCACAATCCAAATTGTCATATACCTTATTGGTGTCATTTCATTTTTTCAGTTTTATTTGAAGGGATGCTGTAACCAAAACTGTTCGAAAATTAAAATAATGAAGGAAATATATTCAGGTAATGAAAAGATCACTTTGTTTTTAAATTACTACATTTAGTCATCTTACATTTTAAGATATAGACAATAGGCTAAAAATCATCCTTTTGCATTTTTCCTTTTTTGGTTCCTTTCCCTGCTTCATAGTTTCAACTTTAAATTTTGCCTTCAAGTTATTTTATAAACAGATCATGTTCTGTTTCAATTACTAGCACAATAAAAATTTCAGTGTATCAGAAAAAAATTTCTAAGCTCTTTGACATGACCTACTTTACTGGATTACCATTAATACAATAAAAATTCCAGACTAACAAAAGAATCTGGAAAATGCCTTTGAGAAATGGGTTATCTGTTGGATACAAAGCATTTCCAACACTTAAATAAGTTTTGGTCTGTATCTTATTTATTTAATTGAATTCATCACAAGTATCTCTAAAATGCTTGTTACTAATCACTCAAATATATAAAAATTGATTAGTATTCGGTCAGGGAACAAACTGGAGATTGACGGAGGAAAGGGGGTTGGGGTGGGTGGATTAGGTAAAGGGGATTAAGAGGCACAAACTTCCAGCTATCAAAGAAATAAGCCTTGTGATGAAAAGTACAGCACAGGGCATGGGGTCAATAATTGTGAAAATGTTATATGGTGACAGACGGTAACTACGCTGACAGCAGTGAGCACTTAGCAATGTATATAATTATCCAACATTATGTTGTATCCCTGAAATTAATATAATATTATAAGTCCACATTTTAAAAAATTAATTAGTATAAGGTTATTTATTGTACCTTAATTCATTTGAAAGGAATAAAACAGCCATCTTATACCATTTTATAAAGCAACTGCTTTCTTATGCAGGGAATTTCCTGTTACAGTTAAAGTTTACTTTAATAATTTTTACTCTTTTTATATTTCTGAAACCTGAGCCATATTTTTTGCAGAATTGCAGAAGTCAGCATTGAACTTGACATAATTAATTTGCATAATCCATAGACATTCCTTCCACAAAATGTTACCAAACACATATGCTGTATAAGCATTCTACTGGATGCTCGGGATATAGGAAGACAAATGAACAAAACCCCCAAAGTAAGTAAGGATAAATATGATAAAGAAAAAGAAAGCAGATCAAGAGGAATAGAGTGGAGGGGATGAGGTGTCCAGAGATCAAATAAATATCTCTGAAAACTCAGGTGATGTGAGCAGAATCCTGAAGAAAACAAGAGGATGAGCCACATAGACCCTGAGAAAGAGCTTCAGGAGACAGGTTAGCATGTGCAGAGTTCCCTTGGCAGAAGTGTATTGTGCTTGTTCTTAACAAAGAGCCTGGTGTGGGTGGCGTGGGGTAAGCCAGAGAGAGGAAAAGAAAGCAGAAGATGAGACCAGAGAGAAAATGGAACTTAGATCATTTGGGCTTATGGATCTGACGGAAAGATGACATGAGCCACAAATATCACTTTAAATGTTTTAGTACCTATATTTTAGAGGGAATCTTTTTTTTATGTTTTTAATTTATTTTTGAGAGACAGAGTGAGCAGGGGAGGGTCAGAGTGAGAGGGAGACACAGCTGAAGCAGGCTCCAGGCTCTGAGCTAGCTGTCAGTACAGAGCCCAACATGGGGCTTGAACCCACGAACTGTGAGATCATGACCTGAGCCGAAGCCGGATGCTCAATTGACTGAGCCACCCAGACGCCCCTAGTAACTATATTTTAAAAGTAAAAAGAAACAAATAAAATTAATTTTAATAATATATTTTATTTTATCCAACATATCCAAACCATAATTATCTAACATGTAATCAATATACCAAAATACTCGAGTTATTTTACATTTTTTTCTTTTTTCTTTTTTGCGAAGATTTTAAAATCCAGTGTAGGGGTGGCTCAGTCAGTTGAGCGACCAACTCTTGATTTCAGCTGAGGTCATAATCTCATGCTTCATGGGACTGAACCTCAGGTTCACCCTATCAGCAGAGCCTGCTTGGGATTCTCTTTCTGTCTCTGCCTCGCTCTCTCTCTCTCTCTCTCTCTCTCTCTCTCAAAATAAACTTAAAAAAAAAATCCAGTGTGTATTTTATACTCAGCACATCTAAATTCAGACTAGCATATTTCAAGTGCTTTATAATCAAACATGGTTAGTAGCTACCATATTAGTGCAGTTATACACAATTATAAAGCCTTTGAAGAGTTTTGTTTTTGCTTTATTTATCAAATATATACAGAAATAAAGAAAAGAGTATAATGAATTTAATGTCATTATCCTCACTTTCAATAAATAGTAATACATGGTCAGCTTTGTTTCACCCACCTCCATCCACTCTCCCCAAACCCAAATATTTTTGAAGGAATATATTGGGGAGTTTTGAACACAGGAATGACTTTTAACAGCTCACTCTGTCTGCCAAGTTGAGAACAGTTCATGAAGGAGAAGCATGGGTGGAAACAGGAAGACGGGTTATGAGAGTATTATAAAAATCCTGGTGAATTTATAGCACCTTAGTCGGGGGCGGTGGTGGCAGTGGAGATGGTAAGAAATGGAGGCTTGATTGAATCTTTAATCTATTTCAAAGGGAGAAGCTGACAGGATACACTGATGGAACAGTTATAGAATAGGAGAGAGAAAAGTCAGGATGACTTGGCCTGCACAACATGATAGAGTTGCCATTTACTGAAATATGGAGGCTGGAGGAACAGTTGGATGGAAATCACAAGTTCATTGGGCGGGGGGGCGCCTGGGTGACTCAGCTGGTTAAGTGTCTGACTCTTAATTTTGGCTCAGGTCATGGTCTCAAGGTTGGTTTTGTGAGTTCTAACCTCTGCTTAGGATTCTCTCTCCCTCTCTCTGCTCCTCCCCTGCTCATGTGCATGCTCACTCTCTGTCACTCTCTCTCCCAAAATAAAAAAATAAACTTAAAAAAGAGTTCATTTTTGGACATGTTAAGTTTAAACTATCTAGTAGACATCCAAGTACAGAGAGTGAATGAAAAGTTGGATATCTAGATCTGCAGTTCAGCAAAGAAGTCCAGGCAGGAGATAGAAATTTGAAAGTGATCAGAAAGCAAGTGGTGAATGGGCGCCTGGGTGGCTCAGTCAGTCATGATCTCATGGTTTGTGGGTTTGAGCCCCATGTGGCATTCTGTGCTGACAGTCCAGCGCCTGGAGCTGCTTCAGATTCTGTGTCTCCCTCTCTCTCTGCACCTCCCCTGCTCACGCTCTGTCACTCTCTCAAAAATTTAAAAATAAATGTTAAAATTACGTATTTTCTAGCTCTGTGCACTGAAAGGCCAAGAAGCAATAATAATTCAGTAGCAACAAGAATCCTATATTGTGGTCTCAAAACATCATTTCACACTAAAAGGATTCAGGATTTTCTGGACAGTCAATCCAAGAAATATATACCATTTAAGCTTGGCGTATCTTATGTGCCAGAAAACAAAGAGGCTATCAAAAGCTAATCTTGTCATATCAAACAAATATAGAAGGCTCAAAAGCTTCCCACTTGTACTCAAAATAGAATAAGTTGAATGTCAAACAACAGCAACTAATAAAAACACATTTAATGTGTAAAGCCATGAGTTCATAGTGCTATTCAAAAAAGGAAAAAGAGAAAGACTCTATGGACATCATGGAGGTTGCTAGGTAACCAACACATTACTGTAAAATTGGATAGTTGAAAGGAAATAATTAAAGATCTGTCCTGTTTTTCTGGTATGAACAGTTTTCGAGGTAACCAAATAATCTTTATGGAAGTAACAAAGTTCTCTACAGAACACTTCTAGCTAATAAATGAAGACAGAATGACTGAATCAGAAAATCACCATCTTGCAAACTGGATTTGTTTTTAAGTGACTCAGACAGTGATCATCAACAGATACCAAAATCCTTAAGTGAAAGATTCTTGGGAAACTTTACAATCGGAAGGAATCAGGGTCCACACATGAACAACTTAAGCATTACTAAAAGTGAGGCCATCTGACACCATGTGGCTCTTGAGGTGATGAAATAATATGAAGTCTGTAACATCACGTATAGTATATTCTTGTCAAGAACCTAAAATTGGGGCTCTTGAGTGGCTCAGGCAGTTAAACATCCATCTTCGGCTCAGGTCATGGTCTCCCTGTTCATGAGTCTCAATCCCTCATGGGGCTTTCTGCTGTCAGCGCAGAGCCCACTTTGGATCCTCTGTTCCCCTCTCTGTCCCTCTCCTGCTTATACATACATTTAAAAAAAAAAAGAATCTAAAATAGAATTTAATCAAGTCATTAGAGCTAACTTCTAGACTACAGGAAATACAGAGGATGGAAAAGCAAATTAAACACAAGATACAGGGCCGCCTGGGTGGCTCAGTCAGTTAAGCATCTGGCTTCGACTCAGGTCATGATCTCATGGTTTGTGGGTTCGAGCCCCACATCAGGCTCTGTGCTGACAGCTAGCTCAGAGCCTGGAACCTGCTTCACATTCTGTGTGTGTGTGTCTCTCTCTCCACCCCTCCCCTGCTCATGCCGTCTCTCTCTCTCTCAAAAATAAATAATATTTAAAAAAATAAACACAAGATACAACTGCAACATTCTGCAGAACTACTGATTCAGTTTCTTCTTGAAGTAACTTAAATGAGGGAAGGGAAGTGGAGCACGTTAGCAAATGAAAAGAGATCCTACAAGCACCAAATGTGGACCTCCTGTGGATTCTGGCTTGCAAAAATAATAATTGTAAAAAGACATTTTTTGAGATGATAGGGAAATTTGAATAGTTTGTATTACAACTTAAGAAATGTTTATTTCATTTTTTGAGATGTAAAAATGGCCTTGTGGTTATATAAGGGGAAAAAAGTTGTCTCTTAAAGGATGATGTAGTTAGAATAAAATACCATGCCTTTTAAGATTTGCTTTTAAATACTCAAGCCAAAAAAAAAAAAACCCCACAAACACAAATACAATAGAAATAGCTCTGGTTTATCAAGATACCCCGTTACACCAGCAAAGAGCCACTCGTTCTTCAGTAGCCACAGGAGCATTCTGTCCTTGCTTCAGATACTCAAGATGCACATCCCGACTCAGGAGTTGTTGAGTGGCAGTGTGGAGGTCAGAGCCGGATCCGGCGAAAGCAGCAACCTCATGATTGAGAGCCAGTTGCAGCTTCATGGTACCTGCCACCTGCTTCCTGACCCTGGTTTGGGCAGCTGAGCTGACACAGGATACAGTGTGGCCAACAGGTACCTTTGTAAAACACTTCTGTTTCCAAGAACATCTGTCCATCAGGGATGGAAATGACATTCGTTGGAATATAAGCACACGCATAACCAGCTGTGTTTGCACAGCTGGAAACGCAGTCAAAGAGCCACTACCAAAAGGATCATTCATTTTGTTCCCTCCAGCAGACAGCGTGTACTTAGAACATATCACTAGGATAGGCCTCATGAGCAGCAGAGGTGTGGTAATAAGCAACAGATCATTTGGCTAACACGTGATAGATGACCGAAGCATGTTTTCCATTATCCTTAAAATATTCTCCCATAGAACGGCTGGCATAAGGAATCAGGCACTGATGTGGGGCAGAATCAGTAGCAGTAGCTGAAACCACAGTGGTGTACTTCATGGCATCTGTATCCCCAAGTCTCTTCACCAACTGGGCAACAGTAGATCTCTTTTGACCAACAGCAATGTAGATGTGGTACTACTTCTTCTTTTCATCAGATGCATCATTGAAACCTTTCTGGTCAGTGATTCTGCCAATCATTGACATTTTGCCAGTCTATTGGCCACCAATAACCAGCTCATGTTGACCATCTCTCCACGGCCTTAATGCCAGTCTGCGTTGGTTTCTGCATAGAGATTGGAGGAATGATCCCAGGGGCTTTCAGCCAACTTGCCTACAGTTCTTGCAACCAATTACCAATGGTACCTACTACATGACCCGACAGCTTCTCACCACCTGGAACATCCACAATGTCTCCCGTCCTTTTCAGTATATCTTCTTCCTTAGTCAGTTTTCATTTCCAAACACAAGAACACCAACACTGTCAGGTTCCAAGTTCAGAGACATACCCTTTAAGTTTGTAAGATAACTCTACCATTTTTTCTGCTTGAGCAAGAAGAAATACGTTAGCCCATGGACTTGAGCAATTACCAGTACTTAAGTCACACCTAGCCTCCTCAAGGTCAGCAGAGACTAAAGCTCCAAGAATAGGCTCTTCAAAGACAGAAGACATGCCAGCAGTGCCAGTCTTCTGGGGACAAGTGTTAGGCTTGGAAGTTCCTTGTGGCAATTAAGGATGACCGCAAAATGTTTTGGGAGACCAGCCAAGCCTGCTATGGGAGGATGAAAGCCACAGCCCAAGGCCACATGCATAGACAGCATCTTTTTTTTAAGTTTATTTATTTATTTTTAGTAATCTCTACATGCAACATGGGCCTCAGGCTAGACCTTAAAATCAAGAGGCATATGCTCTTCTCACTGAGCCAGCTAGGCACCCCTCAGACATCTTTAGAATTCTCCTTAGGTGGCTGCTCCCCGGCTGCAGCTTCTGCACTAACACCCAAATAAATATTAATTAAAACAAATCACACTAGTATTCTGAGATAGTACATTAGTATTATGAAATAATTACATTAGTATCAGACAAAATATATTTTTAAGAAAAAATTCTTGTGGACAAAATTTCAACATAAGAATAAAAAGAATACTAGGAAGATAAAACAATTTTATATAATTTTTAGATTTTTAACTTTTTATTAAAAAGTTTTCAAGCATGTACAAAAGTAGAAAAAATGGTATAATGAACACCTATAAATCCACTATTTATTAAAAAAAATGTTTTCTAATGTCTTACTTATTTTTGTGAGAGAGACAGTGTGAGCAGGGGAGGGTCAAATAGAGAGGGAGATGCAGAATCGGAAGCAGAGTCCAGGCTCCGAGCTAGCTGTCAGCACAGAGCCGAATGCGGGGCTCGAACCCACAAACCGTGAGATCATGACCTGAGCCAAAGCTGGCGCTCAACCAACTGAGCCACCCAGGCACCCCTAACCCACTATTTAAAGTCAAATATGTATAAGATTTACATTTTGTCATATCAGCTTTTTTGTTTTATTCATGTGTCTATAATTTTTATTATTGTGGTTGATTTGTTTTTAAGTAAGTGTCACACACTATGACATTTCATGCCAGAATATTTTACACATCTAAAAAAAAAGGACATTCTCCTATCTAGATACAATGGTACTGTCACCCCAACAACATAAAAATACTCCCTAATTTCATCTCATACCTATGTCCTCAAAATGTTATGTATAGCTCATTGTTTTCATAGCACAATTTAATCAAGAATCTATTGTATTTGACTTTTTATCTTTTTTTAAATGCTTTTTTTTTTGAGTGAGAGAGAGAGAGAGAGCAAGCCAAGGAGGGGCAAAGAGAGAGGGAGAGAGAAATACCAAACAGGTTCCATGTTGTCAGCACAGAGCCTGACATGTGGCTCAAACCCATAAACCATGAGATCGTGACCTGAGCCAAAACCAAGAGTTGGACGCTTTACTGACTAAGCCACCCAGGTGCCCCTGATTGTTATATCTCTTAAATTTCTATTTAATCTATAGCTATTACCTCTCCCCTATTTTTAGGAAGTCCCATTTCTAAGAATCTATCCCAAAAATAACACTAGCAAAAATGTTCAATTTATTGATGTATAACTGACACACATTACACTAGTTTCAGATATACAACATAATGATTCCATATTTGTACCTATTGTGAAATGATCACCACAGTAAGACTAATTAACATCCATCACCAGACATAGTAACAGAATTTTTTTGTGCAATGTGGACGTTTATGATTTACTTTCTTAGCAACTTTCATTTACGCAATACAGTATTATTATTAACTGTAGTCGCCATGCTGTAAATTACATTCTCATGACTTATTTATCCTAGAGCTGGAAGTTTGTGTTTTTTTTAATACTTTTAAAGTTAGTTTATTTATTTATTTTAGGGAGATTGGAGGGGCAGAGAGGGAGGGAGAATTTCAAGAAGGGTCCATCTCAGTGAATCTCAGGATGAAGAGATCACAACCTGAGCCCAAATCAAGAGTCGGATGCTTAACCAACTGAGCCACCCACGAGCCCCTTATAACTGGAAGTTTGTACCTTTTGATTCTTTTTATCCATTTTTCCCATCCTCTAAACCCACCTCTGGCAATCATCAGTCTGTTATATTCATGAGCTTGGTTTTGTTTTATTTTTCCTTTGTTTGCTTTGCTTCTTAGATTATACATGTAAATGAGATCATTACCAGCAAAAAAAAAAGAAGAAGAAGAAGAAGAAGAAGAAGAAGAAGAAGAAGAAGAAGAAGAAGAAGAAGAAAGGAAAATTTAAACACAAATGTAGAAAGTTATTCCCTTCAGCACTATTTGTTACAGTAAAAAGACTGGAAAACAAACCAAACATCCATTAATTGGGATCTAGTTGCATGAACAGCCATATAATGAAGTCCTATGTATCAGTAAAAAAAAATGAGACCTTACCTTTTAACTAAGAAATAACCAAAGAGCAAAGCAAAAATGAAAAAATATTAAAAGCAACATCATTACAGATCATACTGTAGATATGAAAAAATAATAAGTTATTAACAACTTTATATTAATAAACTTAAAATTTAAATGAACAAGAAAAATTTAGGGAAATACCAACTTACTAAAACTAATATAAAAATAAAATCTAAATAGAGGCACCTGGCTGGCTCATTTGGTAGAATCCTAGTTGGGAGCAGAGATTACTTAAAAATAAAATCTTTCAAAAAATTAAATCTAAAAAATCTAAATATCCCTATACCTATCAAAGAAAATGAGCCCATATTTAAAGACACTCCCCAAAAGATATCCCAAGGCCACAATCTTCACTAGCAACTTTTTCTAAATTAACAAAGAAATAACATCAATCTTATACTCAGTCTTTTAGAGAATATTTCTCAATTTGTTCTATGACACCAGAATAAACTCAACGCCGAAACTAAAGAAGGATTTATAAGGAAAGAAAATTAAAGACCAATTTTGTTCATAAATCTCATAAATCTATTGTTTTTTTATAAATCTATTGTTTTAAACATCCCTAATACAAAACAGTAGCAAACTGAACCTAATAACACATACAAAAAAATACGTTACAACCAAAAAGCAAGATTGGTTTCATATTTGAAAATCAGCCAGTGAAACTCATCAGATTAATAGAATAAAGAGGGGCATCTGGATGGCTCAGTCGGTTAAGCATCCAACTCTTGCTTTCAAGTCATCACCTCATGATTCATGAGTTCGAGCCCCACATCTGGCTACACACTGACAGTGCAGAGCCTGCTTGAGATTCTCTCTCTCTCTCTCTCTCTCTCTCTCTCTCTCCCCCTCCTTCCCTCTACCCCTCCTCTGCTTGCTCTCCCTCTCTCCCTCTTTCCCTTTCTCTCAAAATAAATAAATATATTTCTTTCAGAAAAACTGAATAAAGAAACCCATACAAGCTGACAGGAATATGAAATAGAAAGTAACAACCAATTCTAACCAGGTGCCTGAGAGTTGTATAATAAATCTATAATACAAGAAAAAAAATGCCATTATTTCCAGGGAACCAGTTAACAACTCAGTACAGGATATTGCCAAGGAATGACTCTCTCCTCCAGGATAGGTCTTACTTTCTTTA
Source organism: Suricata suricatta (assembly GCF_006229205.1). NCBI lineage: Eukaryota > Metazoa > Chordata > Mammalia > Carnivora > Herpestidae > Suricata > Suricata suricatta. The sequence continues at coordinate 97,876,126 of NC_043701.1, read as the reverse complement.
TAAGTAGCAATGAAACAAGTTTTGGGACATCAAAAGACAAAGATGGGTCATCCTATTAGGCCTTTTATTCTCTCTCTTAAAGACAATGGTTTTTTGATCCATCTGCTGGTGGAACATGAGCAGTTCAGGACTCCTACTCACATGATTTCACAAGTTTGTTCACAATCTACAGTTAGGTTCTGTAAGCACAATGGGATGAATGCTTCAAAGGAATGAGGTATAATGACCCTTCTATTACCTATTACCTACGCTGAGCATGAGGGAATGCGGAGACATCCAGTCAAAACTCTATCATCCCTAAGAATGTAAAATGGCACAACCACTTTAGGAAAAATAAAGGGGAGGGGTTATTTCTTAATATACTTATCATATGACCTGTTACTTCACTCTTATGTATTTACCCACAAGAAATGAAAACTTATGTTCACAAAAAGACTTCTATAAAAATGTTTATAGCAGCTTTATGTTTTTTAATATTTTAAAGGTTTTTTTTCAGAGAGAAAGAAAGAGAGATGCTCCAGTGGGGTAAGTAAGGGCAGAGAGAGAGAGAAAGAGAAAGAAAATCTCAAGCAGCTTCACACTGTCAGCAGAGCCCAGTGAGGGGCCCGAACTCACAAACCATGAAATTATGACCTGAGCCGAGATCAAAAGTCTGTTGCTTAACCGATTGAGCCCCCAAGTGCCCCTACAACAGCTCTATATTTAATAGCCAAAACCTAAAAACAGCTCAGGTGTTCATCAACAGGAAAAAGAATGTGCAAACTGTGTTACATTCATACAATGAACTACGACTCAACAATAAACAAGTTACCAACACATGCAACAACATAAGTGAAAATCAAAAACATTATGATGAGCAAAAGCACCCAAACACAAGAGTACAGATGGATGATTCCACTTAAATGAAATTCTCAAATTAGGTGAAATTAATCTGTGGTGGAAAAAATTGAGCTGGAGATAGAGGGTTGGGGGAAGAGTTGACTAGAAGATGGTATGCAAGACATTTCATGTGATGATAATGCTCCACATAATAGGAGTCTGGGTAGCAGGTTAACGCATTTGTCAAAACTCAGCTAATGTACACTTAAAATTTGTGCATTTTGTTATATATAAATTTCACATCCAACAAAAATACTTTAAATGTTGAACTCTATCTACTCAATGATATGCATGCTAAAGTTCTTCAGGGGAAGTGTGTTGATAACTGTAATTTATTTCAAAAAGCATAAACAAATAAAATTGATTCATAGGTGTGATAAAGTATATTAAAAAATGGCAAAATTTAGATGCTAGACAAATCATTTCAACCTTGCTGCATGGAGGTTTGAAATGTTCATAATAAAATGTTACAAATTTAAAACCCTGGGGGCACCTTGATGGCTCAGTTGGTTGGGTAGCTGACTTCAGCTCAGGTCATGATCTCACAGAAGGTCTCCGGTTGGGGAGTGTTGAGGTAGTGAGTGGCTTCTTGTTGTCTGGGTGCCTGAAGGTCACACCCGGCTCCGCGGCCAAATAGTCATGATCTCAGTTTTCGTGGATTCGAGCCCTACATTGGGCTCTGTGTTGACAGCTCAGAACCCGGAACCTGCTTCGGATTCTGTGTCTCCCTCTCTCTCTGACCCTCCCCTGCTGTCTGTCTCTCTCTCTCAAAAATAAAACATTTAAAAATTAAATTAAAAATAAAATAAAATAAAACATTAAAAAAATTAGTCTTCAGGATAGGATGTACACAGTTCTTAGTGTAACAAAAATATTAGTTGATAGTCATAATTTGATAGTGCCATTAGTTTTCTATAAAAAATGAGAGACATTAGTTTCATAGTAACTCTTATAAAGAGAAATTTGACAAAGGATCTCCTAGAACATGACTTGAATTTATTGGTAAAGCAAGTATATTTTAGTTTCTTTTAATTATCTCCCTAAACTGGAAAAAAAAAGTCCTATATGGCTATTCCAGTATAGAATTTTGTTTTTCTCCTTGTAGCTAGCAGCAAACAAGAATTCTGTTCTATTTATTTTTCTTCTGAAATCAAGAAAAATGAGAACAGCACCATTTTAATTATAATCTGTATAGTCATACTATATTGGAGGCTTTAAAACATTTTTTAAACCTCAACTTACTTAAGAAACCTTTTACATCTTGACTCAGAAAACAAACACTTATAGAAATCCGAATCAAAAGTTTCAGGGAACACTTACCCTTATTACTGATGATAGAATCTAATATTTCAATATTATTCCATTACTTCAAAATGCTGGTCACAAACCACTAAATTGATTTCATATCTCCCTGATGGATCACAAAAATCTGTCATTTGAAACACTGCACTACCTAGTCCTTAAGGTTTTTCAGAAAAGAAGTCCTGGATATAGACTGCACTGTGAAACAGTCTGAGAACTGTAGGAATATCAAATATCTCTCTAGTGCTTTGCATGTGCTAATCCACAGACTCCTTCTCTCATGTTACATTAAGTTAACAAATAAATACCGAACACCTACTTCGTACAAGGCCTCCTCCTAGGAAATTGAGACGAACAATCTGATTATTCTTTTTTATATTTTCTTTTACAAACTCACAGGGTCGGGGCACCTGGGTGGCTCAGTAAGATAAGCTTCTAACTTTGGCTTAGGTCATGCTCTCACAGTTTGTGGGTTCCAGCCCTGCATCGAGCTCTGTACTGATAGTACAGAACCCGGAGCCTACTTTGGATTCTGTGTCTCCCTCTCTCTCTGTCCCTCCCCCACTTGCACTCCCTCTCTCTCTCTTTCTCTCTCTCACAAAGATAAATATTGATTTTTTTAAAAGGAAAAATAGAAATCACAGGGTCTTAGACACACTCCGTTTATTATACCAAACCCCATAGGGTCACATAGGACAGCATCATCAGTGCTTTGGAGTTGGAGGCACTGAGTCGGAAATTACATATTTGCTAAAAGTCATACTGGTAAAGAGTCAATGGACGTTAAGAGTCAAATTTTTCAATTTTAAAAATCTAAAGTATTTTAAAACAATCAACTTCAAAATAATATTTATGTTCTATATTAGAATACATAACAAGGGCCACTTGGGTAGCTTGATCAGTTAAGTGTCCAAATCTTGATCTCAGTGCAGGTCTTGATCTCAGAGTTGCGAGTTCAAGCCTTGCACTGGGCGCTGTACTGGGCATGAAGCCTACTTAAAAAAGAAACAAAAAGGCAAAAACAAAACTAAAAATAAAACACCACATAATGACTTTTTTTTTTTATACATAGAAATAACTAGGGAAGAACCTGGGAGACTCAGTCAGTTGAGTGTCCCACTCACTTTTGGCTTAGGTCATGATCCCGGGCTCATGGGATGGAGCACAGCATCACACTCTGTGTGGAGTCAGCTTGGGACTCTCTCTCTCCCTCTCTCCCCTGCTTGCATGCACTGTCTCTAAAATAAAAATAAATAAATAAAAATGAAAAGACCTAGGATAAAAGGTTTGATAACATCCTACTTAAATTATATCCACCCATCACAATATATTCAATATCTACTACGTGCCAGGTACTGTCTACCTAAGACTTTTGGATTGAATCTCGGAGTTCAGATCTGAAGAAAAAAGTAAAATGCAAGATGTCCTCCTTTTCGAACTCATGAAGAAGAAAACCTGATCGTTCTAGAAAGAGGGCAGAGTCACCACTTCCGCAGGCGCTGGGGACCCGACCGTCTCTGAACATAGAGAAAAGGCTTTTGCTTTGGCACAGGCGGTTAGGGAAGGCTGCTCGGGAAGTGGTGCTTCAGGTAAGACCTGAAGAATGAGAAGAAGCCATTCGTGCAAAGAGCTGAGAGAAGAGCATTCCAGACAGAGGCCAGAACATAAACGGATGACAGAATGCATGAAACAGAGACCATGAGTGATAGGAGATTCCAGAGAAAAGGGATCAGTTCTGTAAGGTCGGGAATCAGAAACTTGGAGTCCTCAGTAAGTAAAACTGGAGAGCGTATCAGAGAAAAGGACCAGGCGTTCCAGGCAAGGAAATGGAAAAGAGCAAATCCAGACTATATGACATAAAACAGGGCAGGCAAAACCTGACAAACAGGAAACAATAATAGGATTGTTTCATAGTTGTGACCAGTTCTGGGCTGGGCTTCATCTGTTGGGAATTCCGACAGAACATTCTCAGATGGCCACAGCGTTTCAGCTGGGACTAGGGTTGGAACAGTTTCCATGTGGCCAGCACTCACGCCTTATTTGCAAGCCCCTTATCACAAGCAAGAAATACTAGTTATTTTGGTTTTGCAGGAGCAAAGGAAAATACTTTCCATCTGGTCTGAGATGTAAAAAAACCAATTATTTCTACTTTGAGGCCAGTGTATGTAAAGTGTAGTCTCCCCCAAAAAGAAAGGTATGGAAGATGTAGCTTAAATCTTCCTGAGGGTAAAAGAAGGATCCAAGGTCATCATTTCCTGGTAAAGCTAACTGAGCCCTAATCAACAATAAGAAAAATTTCCTCCTTTTAGAGTTGTGGCCTTGGCTTCCTTTTTAACCTCAGGGAAACTTTATCATTTGAGAAACATAGAGCAGAGCAACTGCTTGTGTGGTCTCTCAGCCCCTGAGCTGAGGCTCTGTGTCAGAAAAGTCACTTGTTTTAAACAGAGAAAAGAGCTACCTCTTTCTTCTGTTGACCAGGGCTATTTGGTGCTGTATTAAAACCCAATATTGTTTGTAATACATGAGAGGGAAGAAGTTTAAAGGAAGAACTGAGTCATGCAGAGAGGCAGAAAGTGATTTTAACTTAAAATTCTCAATAGTCATACCACTCTCCCTAGGAGAGTTTAATTCCAAGTGCCACTTAGTTATTTTCCAAGGCAGAAAATGACAGCAGCCGATCTGGAGAGAGAAAAAGAACCAACTACATTAATATATCAAAACCAACCCCCACCCCAGCTTCTGCCTGCCTTCCTCCTACAAATATGTCTTTGCCAGGAAGCTAAAAGGAGAAGAGTATTTGTAGCTAAAAGGCACTTTTAGAGTTTGCAATAAGCAGTCTTTACATTCTTTACATTTTTAAATACATCAAATTAGGGGGGAAGAAAGACCAAAGACCTTTTATTATATGGGGCAAGTAATAATGGACAATGCTAAAAACTAGTTGGATTCCCATGTCACTTTCTACCACAGTTCTCTACAGTGATGTCAATCCAGTCTGATGACCAGTGTGTGGACCATGTGCAGTGGGCAGAAGTCATCGCAGAGGGAAAACATAAAAGGTGGATTCAGAGCTTCCATTATTCAAACTGCTCTCAAATCAACAGGCAAGCTTTGGAGAAATGGCTAGTTTTCTTTTTTTTTTTTTTAATGTTTATTTTGAGAGACAGATTGAGTATGTGTGCAGGGAAGGGGCAGAGAATCTCAAGCAGGCTCCACGCTGTCAGTGCAGAACCCCACACAGAACTCGGACTCGAATTCAAGAACCAAGAGATCATGACCTGAGGCAAAATTAAGAGTGGGATGCTTAACCGGCTGAGCCATCCAGGCGCTCCAAGAGAAATGCCTGGAAGTTTTTAAGGCTGTGTGCGTGTGTATAGATAGATGACTAATAGATAGATAGATAGATAGATAGATAGATAGATAGATAGATAGATGATAGATTTTTTCTTTTTTTAGAGAGCAAGAGGGCACAAGTGAGCAAAGGGCAGAGAGGGAGCAACAGAGGGAGGGAGAGAGAGAAGTGGTGCTCATCCCAAGCAGGGCTCAAGATCACCCAATGTGGGGCTCATGCTCAGGAACCATGAGATCATGACCTGAGCCAAAGTCCAGTGCTTAACTGACTGAGCCACCCAGACACCCCATGGCTCTGTTAGTATTTTAGAAAACTCAAGAGATACTATGTGAAACTTAAAAAAAATTTTTTTTATGTTTATTTATTTTTGGTAGACAGAACACAAGCAGCAGAGAAGAGAGAGAGGGAGACACAGGATCTGAAGCAGAATCCAGGCTCTGAGCTGTCAGCACAGAGCCTGATGCAGGGCTTGAACCCACAGACTATGAGATCATAAGCTGAGCAAAAGTCGGATGCTCAACCGACTGAGCCACCCAGGTACCCCTACCATGCAAAACTCTTAAATCAGATACTATCAAGTCATTATGGAGACAGTTTCCGTCTTCTTTAAAAGTCATCAAATGGTTCATCTGAAAAACCTAGAGATTAAAAGGAGAAAAACAGACCAAGAGAGTGGTGTTGAATCCCACTCTGTCTAGCCTCTAGGAAGTGGGAAATGATAAGAAATATTCTGGTCCCAGAAAAATCCCTAACCTAAATCTTGCAAATAAAATCTTAGTACTAAATTTTATGGTGACAGAGAACTGCTGTGGGTGAGTTGAGGGTGCCCTGAATCCCATGATGGGCACAAAAATAGCCCTGAGCTTTGACTGAGATGATATTGTTCACCCTGGAAGAATCTGAACAAAGCCAACCCCTTCCTTCCCTTCAAAGATTGGATGTAAGAGACAGTACTATGGCAGGCTCCTTTTTAAACTACCAAATACAGGGGTGCCTGGGTGGCTTGGTCAGTTAAGCGTCCGACTTTGGCTCAGGTCATGATCTCATGGTTTGTAAATTTGAGTCCCACATCAGGCTCTGTGCTGACAGCTCAGAGTCTGGAGCCTGCCTTTGATTCTGTGTCTCCCCTCTCTCTCCCTCCCCTGCTCATGCTGTCTCTCTCTCTCTCTCAAAAATAAATAAACATTAAAAGAAAACAACTCCCAAATACAGTAGCCTGATGCTCCCAACCAATTGCCCAGGAATGGGTTCATCTCCTACAATCCCCATACCCTGCCCATCCTGGGCATCAGGATCCTGGCTGGTGGGCTACTATCAATGCCTGTGCGCCAAATGCATACTGCATGATGCCCTGCAGACTCCATGCTTGCTGCTGACCCAGGCCATTAAGAGCAGAGTAAGGAGCAAAGAGAGAAGCAGATCTCTCTTTTGGATCAAAGGAGAGGAATTTCTATGTCCTGGGAACAAGATGGAGTATACTTAAGCCAAGATTAGCAGAATAGAGGGTAAGACATCATGGCCAAGAGCACAAACTCTGGAGATAGACCTTTCTGGGTTTGAGTCTCTGCTGTATGGTCTGTAAGATTTGTGACCAGAGCTCCCAAATCCAGTTTCTCTGCACCACAGTCCCTTATCTAGAAAATGGGGGTATCAGGAACTCACAAAGTTGTTTTGAAGATGAAACAAGAAACTGTACATGAAGAGCACAGCACAGTACACAGCCTTTCATGGATGCTCCATAAGTGTTATTACCACAGTGATCCCACTGGACGAAAAGCATATTAAAAACAAATTCTCCAAATCCTTCCTGCTCTAAATCTTTCCTCCTGGAGCACACTTCAGTTTTGAATAGTTTCAATATAGGATGTGTAGAGATTCCACCAGGAGGTAGGCTGGTGGCCGGCCCTTACCTGGCAGAAGTCCTCTTTCTGTGCCTTCCTGCTTCAATCATCCACTCAAGGCTTTTGAAATGAAACTCCTAATTCAGATTCAAATAAAAAGAATAAAAGGGAATTGTTTCTCTCCTCTTCAAACTCATGAAGATGAGAAACAAGCACACACACACACACACACACACACACACACACAAAAAACATTTATCTCAAAACTGAATATAACAACACTATGTGGAAATTCCCAAACACCAGCAGCTCGAAACGTTTTGTTCCCACAAGCCTTGATACCATATCTACCATGACACCTTCCCACCTAAAAAGACTCCTCGGAATCATAGAGTGTTCCTTTGTGTGAAAAATGGGTAAATACTAAAGCGTAGATGGGTGGATGAATTAATCACCTGAGAAAGTTAAATGAAAAATGATTTATTCTAATGAATGATGCTGCTAATCAACAATTAGAAGCAGGGACGCCCGGATGGCTCAGTGGGTTAAGCGTCTGGCTTCGGCTCAGGTCATGATCTCACAGTCCGTGGGTGAGAGCCCCGTGTCCAGCTTTGTGCTGACAGCTCAGAGCCTGGAGCCTGCTTCAGATTCTGTGTGTCCTTCTCTCTGACCCTCCCCTGCTCGTGCTCTCTCTCTCTCTCTCTCAAAAACAAATAAAACATTAAAAAAAATTTTTTTAAACCAATTAGAAGTAGTGTGAAGGTATCCTTGACCTAAGGACTCAAAGGAGGTCCTAACGTCATTCTGGAAATATGTTTGAAGGATACTGACATTGGTGAAATTGAAAAAAACATTAATAAAAAAAATATTTATAGCCTGACTTCCTTACTTAAATACAGACTAATATTATTGATTCATTTTAAGGCAAAAAGGTGCAAAATGACAGACTTGATCTGATTAAGCACAAGTGTGACCATTAACCAATCCCCTCCCAGCTCTCTAACCCAATTATGGATTAGGCACTCTACAGTTTATTCTTTCTCCTACCCTGCAAAATGCTTCTAGCCTCCTGTTTATGACATAAAACAAGGTGTGAGGATGATCACCCATTTTGGATTTTCTGTCCTTGTAATTCTAGGCAAATGGAGAGATTTCACCACTTTGACTCCCCCAAATGGCTACTAATCACACTTACTGGGTTACCCAGTACCACCTAAAATGATGACAGCATGGAGTACTGGAAATAGGACAAGCTTTAGACTTGTCCCATTTCTAGATCTAAATCTTTTATCTGCAACCAAAATGTCTAATAATTGAAAGATATAACCGTGGTGATATAGCCACAAAGTAGAATAGCCACAAAACTTATACACTCACTGACTTGAAAAGAAGTTCATAGATTATACAAAAAGAATACAATGTGTGGTATAATTTTTTAAAATATAAATAAAGGTATAGACACACAAAAGGTGTAGAATGGCTTAGTAACTGGTTTTAACAAATATTTATCAGGCACGTATTATGTGTCAGACACAATCATATGTGCCCAGATTTTATCAGTGAACAGAATGAATTCCTTGCCTTCAAGGAGCGTAGAATCTAAGAAGCAACAGAAAAAAACACAATACATTAATATACAATTTAATGTTAGGTATACCACAACTATGATGAAAAATTAAAAAGGATAAGAAGAGTGCTAGAGGCATGCTAATTAGGTAGGTGGTCAGAGACAACTTCCCTAAGAAGTCACATTTGAGCCAACCTCTGAGAATATTGGGGGGGATGGAAGGGGGAGCATGAAGATATCTGGGAATGAGTTGCAAAAAGAGGAATATCAAATTTGAAGTTGCTGAAGCAAAAGAATGGAAGAGAAAGTCTCAGAAAAAGAAAGTCAATATGGCCAAAGAGGAATTAAGAAGGAAGAGGTAGTTAGAGATGAAGTTAGGAGGCCGACAGGAGCAAATTAGGGCTTTTGTGGCCACAGTAAGAACACTGGATTTTATTTTAAGTAGCAACAATAGAGAGTCCAGGCAGGGGAGACCAGATACACATTTATATGCTAAAATGTCAGTAGCAGTTATCTGTAAGGAGAAAAATTTCAGATTTGTCCCCCCCCACTTTGTTTTTCTATATTTATTCTTATTTTCATATTCATTTTGTTCTCTCCTCTCTAGCTTTTGAGCTCTCTCAAAAGATGAACTCTACCATGCCCCCAACCAAAAGTTAAGAATCATTCAGGGCTTTCAATTATTTAAAAATTGGTTTCAATTAACCCATTTACTCACTCATTCATTATCTCTTTTATTATATCATGTCCTCTTTTCACATAAACATTTCTCTAAAAAAAAAAGGATAACAATATAACTACATCAATAGCTATTCAACAGAAAGTGGTTAAAAACAGAACAGTGTTTGCAATTAAACCAAATGTACTAGTCAGAGGTTCCTATGTACACTGTTAACACTTTAGCCTTCTGAGACGGAATTAAGTAAGATGAGGCAGATTCTATAAATTTAAATTAAAGAACATGGTGTCACTAAAAAGGCACATCTGAGCCTCTATAGTCTACCTAACTCCACAGTCAAGGTCCTAAGTATTTCTTGAAGACAAATGAGACCCAAGTTATCATCAACTATGTGAAATAATGCTTACTTTTTTTTTGCCAGTATACTGCTTAAAGATATTCTGAAATAACCCAAAGTCACTCTGAAATAAATATGAAAGTTTAGCATCTTTAGCGATGCCCTTTGTATTAATGTCCTGATTACAATTAACTGAAGATAGAAATACTATAATATGATTTTTAAAACTCAACAGTAAACTTCAACTTGAGGGTACAGACCCAGGAACCACCTCCGATCATAATCCTGACTTACTCCCATCAAATCCTGACTTCAGTCTCCTACCATGTACAAAGCAATTTTCCATTGTTTTTTCTTTTTTGAAAAGGGTATCTGCAGTTAATAAAACAAAGCCCAAAATTATCTAAGATTCCTTTCAATCATTTACATTTATTAAATGCACAACCACCATTAAAGAAAAAAACTTAAAACACTTAGTAAGTACAAATAATATATTTTATTTCATCCCTGAAAACAAAAACAAAAATGTCTACATTTGATAAGACCGAACAATTATTCCAGACTTCACCTGGCAATGGTATGTAGTTAATTTCTTCACATAAAGTATAGGGGAAAGAGTTTAGAAAGCTACCTTTCATGGAACAATATTTTTTCATACTTACTTTAATAAATCATTATAATTATTGCTACTATGTCTGGTAACATATTATAATAATGAACAATACAATATCCAAAACTAAATTCAGTATAGCCTAGATCTAAAAGCTAGCTGCACTTAAGCAGTTATTATAGAGAATAAATACTATGAAATATAGGGCACCATATGACAATTAAATGTGCTACAAGGGAAAATTAAATAAAGGTGTCCTTTGCTCTATATGGGAATTATCCATCCAAGATTAGGATCTCTTGCGCTATACACAATAGCTGTTTTCCTGAAAAGAGAGTCAATCTTCATAACTTAAATGCTTTTGTTTTTTAAGTGGTCATTATGTAAAATGAATACCTAATATATCTGTTACACAAATCCACAATTTCATGAAGCCACATACTCTTACGTAATGTTAACATTTTCCAAGCAGTTTAATGCAGCACGAAATACCTTTATTATATACACCTGGCTGAAGACCCGATGCGTCCCAGTCTCACAGATATCTCCGTCTCCCCTTCCACTGCCAACATAACAAAAGCAAACCTTACCCAAATATGGAAATAACGTGCTTTCAACAGCACAGACACTCAAAGGGTTAAACTTTTAAATTAATATTCATGTATATGAAAAATCATGAATAGTTTACTTAATGTTAATCTCATCATAAAAATATCTTTTATTCTTCAAGGTATATATAAGAAAATGTTATGTATGAGATTAGAGATTCTCATTTTTATGTTATTTGTCTCAATGTTTAGAATAGGTTATGGACAATGGCTACTAACCATATCAAGATTATAACCTTACAAATGTAATTTTTCAAAATATACAATGATTAACCTCCAGTTATTCTGAAGGATAGTGCAAATGAAGACATTCTTTGGGTCATGATTTCAAAACATTATTTTCAACATTATACTTCCTTTTTCTGCTCATAATCTGAGTAATAAAATATAGTACTGGAAGTAAGCACATTTTCTAAGAGTATTAGTCTAACAGTTACACCTACTGAGAACAAATGATAAAATGACTCAGTAACAATATTCTCTAAAAAACATGTTACATATTTAAATAAATATTTTATAGAAATGAACCCATGTCTTTCAGTGTTTTTGCTTCACCTCCATCTCAAACACAGAAGATTTATACAAAGATCACCTACCTGCTTACTACATCAACCATGTTACCAAATTCTCCTTAAGGATATATATAGTACAGCATTTGAAGAGACTTGCCTCAAAGCAAACTAGTAACTTTTAAAATTTATATACAGAATTAGAGTTCTGTGAATCCAGCATATTCCTCAGAAATGTGTAGGGCTTTTATTGTACAGTATTACTCTATCCTACCCAGCAACTTAAAAGCTCTCTGCCATAGGATATGATCCACGGTGGATGTAGCAGCACAAGGTGATCTTCAACTGCTATCTAATGCTGCCTGATGCATTTATCCTTTTATTTGTGGTTACTGGCACCAGGTTCCCACTAGTGCCGTTGGTAGTGTTGGTTGCTGAGCCGTTGACAACAATATAGTCGACTTTGTTCTCTAGCTTTACCAAGCGTTGTAAAATGTCATCTAAAAGGACAGCAATTGTTCTCTTTAGATCCGCTAGGGAGGAAAATCAGAATAAACTGTATTACACATTGATACAGCTCTTAACATTTGTATTTTCCTAGTTTGAGAAGGGGGATAGTGAAACATTACTGAGTCATCAGACAGAAATACTAGAGAGAAAGTGCTCATACCACAGATAGAGAAAGCCTACTTGAATCAATAGCACCATATAGAGACCTTCCTAAAGGTATCTCAGAGTTATAAATGGGAGGGAAACTCTTACCTTCTCATACAATAAAACACATTTAAAGTCTGGTTCAAAACTGTATTCCCTTTGTAAGGAACTCCATTTACCCTGAGTTTTTGAAGCAGTTTGTAAAGATGACCATGGACTAGGCAGTTAAGGTAAAAAATTAGGTAAGTAAGTAAGCAATTCAATGAAATGCAGAAACAAGACCCTGGATTCTCCACAGGCTGAAGTGTGGATATGAGTGGGGGAGCCCAGGATCAGGGCGGATGCCAGGAAACTGATTAGTATAGTAGAGATAATAGCAATAGTTCTGACTTAAATTTCTAATAAGGGAAGTTTATATCCCTTTGAGAAGTTAAAGGGTTTCAATAGAATTTACCTGGAAAGAATGAAATTATGACTCTTCCTTAGAATTATTTTTTCAACTTTCCCAAAGGCACCTAGTACATTTGAGGTACTCAGTAAGTGGCACTTAATATTGTTATTTTTTGCTGATTCCAGACCAAAACAGCAACTCAGGCCCTAACATGTGACCAGGGAAACAATCATCTAAAAACAATTGATAAATTTGCTGATGGTTCTGTCACTAAGAGATCAGAAAAAGCACAAGCAAAATAAAAAAACAGATAAATTGGACTTTATCAAAATTAGAAACTTTTGGGTATCAAAGACTATTATCCAGAAAGTGAAAATAACAGGCAGAATGGAAGACAATATTTGCAAATTATGTATCTGACAAGGGTTTAATCTCAAAAACATATAAAGAGTCCTTAAACAACAAAAGGATAAACAACCCAATTTTTTAAGTGAGCAAAGGACTTGAATAGACATTTCCCCAAATAAGATATGCAAATGGATAATAAACACAAGAAAAGACACCCAACATCACAAAGAGATATCACTTCAGGATGGCTATAATCAAAGGAAGGGGAAAACAATATAATACTGGCACAAAAATAAACATATGGCTCCCTGGAACAGAATAGACACTCCAGAAATAAACCTGTGCTAACATGGTCAATTAATCCATGACAAAGGAGGCAAGAATACATAATAGGAAAAAAGCTTCTTCAACAAATGGTGCTGGGAAAACTGGACAGCTTCATGCAAAAGAATGAAACTGGACCACTTTCTTACATCAGACACAAAAATAAACTCAACATAGATTAAAGACCTAAATGTGAGACCTAAAACCATAAAATTCCTACAAGAAAACATAAGCAGTAATTTATTTGACACTGGACATAGAAACAGTTTTCTAGGAGTGCTTGATTGGCTCATTCGGTTGAACCTCCAACTTTGGCTCAAGTCATAATCTCACAACCATGGGTTTGAGCCCCGTGTTGGGCTCTGTGCTGACAGCTCAGAGCCTGGAGCCTGCTTCGAATTCTGTGTCTCCCTCTCTCTCTCCTCACCAACCCTGCCCACCCCTGCCACCAGCTCGTACTCTGTCACTCTCTGTCTCTCAAAAACTAAAACGTTAAAAAAAAATTTTTTTAAGAAACAGTTTTCTAGATATGTCTTCTCTGGCAAGGGAAACAAAAGCAAGTATTGTGGGACTACACCAAAATAAGAAGCTTTTGCACATAAAGGAATCCACGGACAAAACAAAAAGGCAACCTACTGGATGGGAGAAATGATCTGCAAATCATATAACCAATAAGGGGTGAATATCCAAAATACATAAAGAACTTATACAACTCAACACCAAAAAATCAAATAATACAATTAAAAATGGGCAGAGGACCTTTACAGACATTTTTCCAAAGAAGACATAACAGATGGCCAACAGATACGAGAAAAGATGCTCAACATCACTCATCATCAGGGAAATGCAAATCAAAAACTACAATGAGATACACCTTACACCTGTCAGAATAACTAAAATCAAAATAAGAAGTGACAAGTGTTGGTGAGGATGTGGAGAAAGAAAGACCCTTGTACACTGTTGGTGGGAATGCAAATTGAAACAGCCACTGTGGAAAATAGTATGGAGGTTCCTCAAAACATTGAAAATAGAATTATTATATAACTCAGTAATTCTATTACTGGGTATTTACCCAAAGAAAACAATAACACTAATCTGAAAAGGTATTTGCACACCTATGTTTACTGAAGCATTATTTGTAATAGCCAAGACATGGAAGCAACTCAAGTGTTCAGTGATAGATGAATGGATGAAGCGGGGTATACACACACACACACACACACACACACACACACACACACACACACACTGGAAAATTAGCCATAAAAAAGAATGAAATCTTGCCACATCTACAGTTACATGGAGCTAGAGAAGATAATGCTAAATGAAGTAAGTCAGACAGAAAAAGGCCAATACTGTATGATTTCACTCATATGTGTAATTTAAGAAACAAACAAACAAACAAACAAACAAAAAGAGACAGACAAAAAAACCAACTCATAAATACAGAGAACTGCTAGTTGCCAGAAGGGAGGTGGGGTGGGGGTGAGAAAAAATAGATAAAAGAGGATTAAGAGTGCATTTATCTTGGTGAGCACTAAGAAACATACAAAACTGTTGGACCATTATACTGTACCCCTGAAACTAATATAACATGGTATGTTAATTATAATTCAATAAAAAAAACTATTTTTATTAAAGAAAATAAGCATGGGTAAGCATATGGAGAAACTGGAACCCTCACACATTGCTGGTGGGAATAATAAAATGGCCAGCCACTATAGAGAGCGTTTGGCAGTTCCTTAAAAAGCTAAATATAAAATTACCATGTGACCCAGGAATTCTACTCCTAGGTATGTATATATCCCCCCAGACTTAAAAAGAGACTCAGAGACACTTGTACACTAATATTCACAATAGCCACAAGGGGAAACAATCCAAGTGTCCATCAATAGATGAAGAAATTGACAAAATGTGGCATATACATGCAATGGAATATTATTTAGCCATAAAGGATGATGTTCTGATACATGCTGTAACATGGGTAAATTTAACATTATGTAGGGGCGCCTGGGTGGCTCAGTTGGTTAAGCGGCCGGCTTCCGCTCAGGTCATGATCTCACAGTTCATGGGTTCGAGCCCCATGTCAGGCTCTGTGCTGACAGCTAGCTCAGAGCCTGGAGCCTGCTTCGGATTCTGTGTCTCCCTTTCTCTGTGACCCTCCTCTGTTCATGTTGTGTCTCTCTGTCTCTCAAAAATAAATAAAAAAAGACATTATGCAAAGTGAAATAAGCCAGACAAAGAAAAGGATGAATACTTATGGTTCCACTTATGTGAACTATCTAGAGTAGACAAAATCATGAAGACAGAAAGTAGATTAGAGGCTACCAAGGGCCAGTGAAATGGGGAAACAGCAAGTTCTTGCTTAATGGTTACAGTTTCTTGTTTAGCGTGATGCAAGTTTTGGAAAGTTAATAGTGATGGTTGTACAACACTGTGAATTAACGCCACTGAACAGTACACCTTAAAAGTTAAAATGACAAAGTTTATGCTATATATTTTTTACCACAATGTTTAAAAAGTGGAAAAATGAAAAAAAAATCAGAATGGAGTAGTGAGAGTGGTGGTTGTGGATGGTAGAGGGTGATTAAAAATGCTTATTAACAAATAAAACAAAAAATGTAATATAAAGCGAGGGGAAAACTTTATTTGGAAGAATGAGACTTTACAATAAGTGTACCTTCTGGCATCACTCATCATAAGAACTTAAATGTTCTAGTATGGCAGAAATGTACAAGAAAAAAAAATCCTGTGACAAGAAGTATTTAGGGATGAAATGTCATGATACATACAACTTTCAAATGGTGCCCCAAAAGCATAGATATTTATATAGAAAAGGAAAGATAAAAACAAATGCAGAAGAGTTTTTAGCAAATGGTGAGTATAGACAAAAGATATAGGATGTTTGTTTATTACACAATCTTCCCTAATTTTCTATAGATTGAAAAATTTCAAAATAAAAGACAAGAGAGAGGAGACCTTTCTTTATTAAGATCTTCCAATCAGGAGTTATAATAGTATTGGGTAAATATGACAGAATTAAATATTTTTTTTTTAATCTTTCAGCAACAAGACTAAAGGGTTTCTCCCTGGAGGTTATTTCCTGTACAATATTTGAAGAGGTAGCAACATAGGCCAGAAAAGTCTAGAAAGAACAGAATAGGGTGGGGGTAGGGGGTGGAGGGGTCTACCAGCATGTTAACTTAAAATGAAGCTAAAGCCCTACAATGTCTGACACCTAGCTGAGGTGTGACATGAATTATAAAGGTAAGCCTGATCACTGATTAAAATTAAGGTTAAATAGCAATTAAAGGAAAAGGTGGGACTAATGAGAGACAACTATATGATCATTTTACTTTAACAATGTCCCAAATTGTTAAATATATCCTTTCAAATATTCTAAAATCAAGCGTTTTAATAAAACATTACATGCAGCGCCTGGGACTCCATTGATAAAGTGTCCGACTCTTGATTTTGGCTCAGGTCGTGGTTCACAGTATGAGAGAGGGAGCCCCGAGCTGAGCTTTGCACTGCCAGCTCTGGACCTGCTTGGGGTTCTCTCCCTCCCTCTCTCTCTGCCCCACCCCCGCTCATGCTCACTTGCTCCCTTTCTCTCCCCCTCACCAAAAAATAAACAAACTTAAGAAAAAATTACAAAAAACTCAGATTTTGGGAGTGCCTGGGTGGCTCAGTCGGTTAAGCATCCAACTTTGGCTCACATCACAATCTCATGGTTTATGGGTTCGAGCCCTGCATCGGGCTCTGTGCTAACAGCTCAGAGCCTGGAGCCTACATCGGATTCTTTGTGTCCCTCTCTCTGCTTCTCCCCAGGTCATGTGTGCATGCATTCTATTTCTCTCTCTCTTTGTCTCTCTCTCAAAAATAAACATTAAAAAAATTTTTTTAAACTCAGATTTTAACTACTTTGCTCCATGATATAAAACTAGTTGACAAACAAGAATAAAATTAATGTTTCTGAACTTGGAATTCCTTCAAATGCACCAAAATTCCCTTTCTCTAAATTCACAATATCATTTTGTGTTTACATCTCACAGTATTGCATTATTATAAGAATTTAGATCATCTGGGTGTCCACAGTACTTCATAAAGCCTATCACTGAAGGTGCTGGTAATAAGAACTCCCTCCGTAACCGTGGGCCCTGTTCAGAACCCCTGAAAACAACTTGAAGGCAACCATATTATATCCATCCTTTTATTCTCAGCTCACCATTCTGATATTTTATCACGCAGTAGACACTGAACCAACATTTGCAATAAACATTTGCTGGAACGTCCGATTCATGTGTTTGGTAGGCGGTACTGTTGAGATCAACATGAAGGATCAGATTTAGGAAACAGAGCCTTTTAATGTTGTTCTATTTCTGCTTTAAGTTTCCCTATTCTGGAAGAAGAAATCAAATCGTTTGTGGGGTGGGGGTGGGGGAGGAAAGAAAGAAAAGAATGAGCTATAACACAGGCACATAAAGACATACGTAACTATCAGAATAGTACCTAGCCCAATTATTTCACGGTACACAAAAACCAAAAGGAGGATATAATGCTACTAAATATACTAAAGATATTGGATACAAACAGATTCTAACTACACTAAACATAATCAGGGACAGTGAGGCATAACAGAAAGCCACTCTTATACCAAGGCCCATGGAACACAGGGAGAAAGCAGGGATGTAACCAGAGCCCACGTCCAAAGAAAACCACCAGTGGAAAACAAAGCCAAGGTAGGCAGTCTGAGGGAAGCTAGTGCTACAGAAGAGATATCACCTGTGGCAGACAGAAAGGGAGAAAAATACCCTAGCCTTTCCCTTCGTCCTACTTTCCAAACTCCTGCCAAATGCCCCCCACCAGCTCAACCCAGACAGGAGCAAGCTGATTAGGGACCTTGAAAAACGCTACCTACTCAACTCACCCTCCTTTGAGATACAAAACAGATGAGAGAAAGGCTAAGTAATAAATATGAAGGCAACCAGGCACGGGACCAGCACAAACAGCAAGTATACATGCCTTTGTGAACCCTATACTGAGGTCTCTCTGTCTTGATTTATCTCTTATTTACATTTGTTTTTATTCCTTTTTTTATTTTTGAGAGGGAGAGAAAGAGAGAGGGAGAGCGTGAGCATGGGAGGGTCAGAGAGAGAGGGAGACACAGAATCCGAAGACAGGCTCCAGGCTCTGAGCTGTCAGCAGAGCTTGATGCAGGACTCAAACCCGCCAACTGTAAGATCATGACCTGAGCCGAAGCCGGACACTCAACTGACTTAGCCACCCAGGCGCCCCTACATTTGTTTTTATTCTTAAGAGCTGCCTCAAATCTGATAATCATGTGTGTATACAAAAAAAAGGAATAAAATGTGGTAAAATGCAAAAGAACTAATGAAAATAAGTGTTTAATATATGTCAAAAACTTTTCCCTATTAATATTTCTCAAATTCAAACTGATATTTTTACCACTACTAACATCAGCTTAATGGCACAAGGAAGAAAACTTAGAGGTCACTTCTTAATTATCAAAGTAAATTACCCAGTATAGTCTATTACAAAGCTAGTGATAAAAAAGAATGTTTTCTAAGAAACAAACTAATTTAAATAGAGCAAAGACAGCAAGGTTAGGTAAAAGTGGTTTCAAAAACCTCATAAACGCTACAATTAAAATGTACATTAATTGCATATGTTAAAAAAATAGTTATATTCAAAAACTTTAAAAAATAAATAAAATGTACATTAATTGGGGCACCTGAATGGCTCAGTCAGTTAAGCATCCAGCTTCAGCTCAGGTCATGATCTCACAGTTTGTGGGTTCGAGCCCCGCATCGGGCTCTGTGCTGACAGCTCAGAGCCTGGAGCCTGCTTCAGATTCTGTGTCTCCCTCTCTCTGTGACCCTCCCCTGCTCACGCTGTCTCTCTCTGTCTCTCAAGAATTAAAAAAAAAAAAAGAAAACAGTACATTAATTGTTCAATTTTACATTTCTAATATGGCCATCTTCTCCCATTGAGTACTGAATAAATTGTGTCATTTAACAAATATTCTATTACTTCTCCACTTCAGAATGCAAGACACAGTGTTTAGATCTCATGAGTGGATCCAGTATGTTCCCATGAAATTTTAAATACAAGTTAAATGCCTAGGGACATAAAATAAGCCTAATTTTTTTAATGAGGAAAAAAAGCTAGAAAATTAACTTGACTAAATGATATGTAGTGTAAATAAGCTATGTTTTAAACAGACACATCAAAATCACCTTGAATAGGAATTTTGAAATTAACTTTCCTAAAACATATTCAGAATATAAATACTTTATATTCTATAACATAGAATACTTTATATTCTATACTCATTTTACAGGTTTGCTCTTTTTAAATTAGTAAATAACTTATTTTGAAACAACTATAGATTTACATATAATTGTAAGAAGTAACAAACATAGAATTCCTATACCTTTACCAAGTTTCTCCCAATGGTAATATCTTATGAAACTATATACATTACAACCAGAATACTAACATCAATATAGTCAAAATGCAGAATATTTCTACCACCCCAAAAATCCCTATTACTCTTTCATAGTAACACCCACTTTCTTCTCAGTAGCCTGTTAATAGGAGGGATTACATTGATTGATTTTAGAAATTGAATCAGCCTTGCATCCCTGTAATAAACAACATTTGGTCTTGGTGTTAAATTCTTATATGTTGCTGAATTCTGTTTGCTAATATTTTCCTAAGGATTTTCATATCTATATATTCATGAGATATTGGTCCATAGTTTTTATTTCTTATATAACCTTTGTCTGGTTTTAGTATTAAGATAATACTATTTTCATAAAATGAACCGAGAAATGTTCTCTCCTATTTTCTGACAGACTGTGTGGAATTGATATTTAAACTTCAGGGCCTGGAGATTTATTTTTTGGGAGTTCTTAAAATATAAATTAAATTTCCCTAATAGTTATAGAGTGCCCACAATTGTTATACTGTACTTTCATTTTCATTTAGTTCAAACTATGCTTTAAGTTTCTCTTCAGACTTTCTCTTTGATCCATAGATTATTTAGAAGTATGTTGTTCGGTTTCGGTTGAAGATTTTCAGTTACTGGTTTCTCACTGGAGTTCACTGTGGTTAGAAAACACACTCTGCATTTTTTTATATGGATTGAAGTTGTTTTATGGTCTAGGATGTGATCTATTTTGGAACTATTACATGGACTAAAAAAAAAAACATGTATTCTACTGTTGTTGATGAAATTTCATTATATGTAAATAAGCTCCTAATGGTTAGATTGTGTTCGAACAATCTTCTATATCTTTGCAGATTTTCTAAGTGGTTCTATCAGGTCCTGAGAGGGGGGGTGTTTCAGGTCTCAATTTTAATTGTAGATTTACCTGTTTTTCCTTTTATTTTATTAAAAAAAATTTTTTAATGTTTATTTTTGAGTCAGAGAGAGACAGAGTACAAACAAGGGAGGGGCAGAGAGAATGGGAGACACACAATCCAAAACAGGCTCCAGGCTCTGAGCTGTCAGCACAGAGCCCAGTGCAGGGCACGAACCCACGAACCGTGAGATCATGACCTGAGCTGAAGTAGGGCGCTTAACCGACTGAGCCACCCAGGTGCCCCTGTTTTTCCTTTTAATTCCACCACTTTATAGATACAAGTTTAAGATTGTTATTTCTTCTGAATGGTTTGACCCTTTTATGATTATATAATGTCCTCCTCTGACTTCATTCTTTACTCTGAATTCTACTTTATCGGATATTAATGGAGCCACTCCTGCTTTCCTCTGATGAATGTTTGCATGACATCTCTTTCCATCCTTTTAATTTCAGCCAGCCAATATTATTAAATTTGAAATAAGTTTCTTGCAGGGGGCACATATTTGGGTCATGTTTCCTAATCCGGTCTGCCAGTGTCTTTTAACTGGTATACTTAGAACATTTATATTTAATGTAATTGTTATATATTAATACTTAAGTCTGCCATATAACTTTTTGTTTTGTTTGTTCTGTTTTTCATTACTCTGTTTAATTTTTCCTGCTCTCTTACAGGTTATTTAAAATACTTTTTAGATTTTTTTTTTGGTTTATCTGAATGTATCTTTTTGTACAGTTTTAGTGGTTGCTCTAGATACTACATCATATATACAACTTATCAGACATTTTACCAACATATGTATAACTTATCATTTTACCAATCTGAGTGAAATACATAAGCTTTACCTCTCTTTACGCCTATGATGGTTCATTTTATGTGTCAACCTGGCTAGGTTATAGTGCCTAGACAAACAAATACACCACTCTGGATGCTGTTGTGAAGGTAGTTTTTAGATGTGATTAGCATTTAAACCTGTAGCCTTTCAGTACAGCAGATTACTCAGTATAATGTGAGTGGACCTCCATCAGCGGAAGACCTTAAGAAAAAAGACTGAGGTTCCAGGCATTGGAAGGAACTCTGCATCCAGACTGACTGGCTTTGGACCGGGGACTGTAATGTTAACTCTTGCCAGAATTTCCAGCCTGCCAGCCTACACTGCAGATTTTGATTTTCCAGCCCTCACAATTGTATAAACCAATTTCTTCAAAGTCCATCCATCAATTTCTCTGCTGTTTCTTTGGAAAACCCTAAAACATGATCCTTTAACCTACTCCCATTTATATTTCCCTAAATATTTCCTCTATATACATTTAGAATCACCTCAGTGCTGTAATTTTTGCATCAACCATTATAGTTTAGAAAACTCAAGAAAAGGAAACCTACTGAAAAACCCTTATTTTTATTTACTGTGTTCTGTCTTCCCTTCTTCCTGATAATACCAAGGTCCCTCCTTTTACCATTTTTTAATTTATAGTACTTCCTTCAGCCATCTCTTAGATTAGGTCTGCTACTCTTTTCTTTCATCTGAGAATGTCTTTGAATTTCCCTTTCATTTCTGAAGGATATTTTCACTAAATATAGAATTCTGTATTGATAGTTCTTTCCTTTCAGCACTTGAAACATATTTTATCACTTCCTTCAGGCCTCAGTGGTTTCTGATGAGAAATGCTGAGGTGTTTTTCCACTATAAATAAAATGTCATTTCTTTTTCTCCAGGTACATTTAAGATTTTTTTTTCTAGTTGCTCTTTAAGTTTTCAGAAGTTTAATTATGATTTATCTTGATATGGATTTTAGGGGGCTTAGCCTGCTTGGGGGTTCACTCAGCTTTCTTTTTAAAATTTTTTAATGTTTACCTATTTTTGAGAGAGAGGGCAAGCAGGGGAGGGGCAGAGAGAGAGTGAGAGAGGATCCGAAGCAGGCTCTGTGCTAACAGCAGAGAGCCTGACACAGGGCCCAAACCAATGAACCATGAGATCACAACCTGAACCAAAGTCAGAGGCTTACCCAACTGGGCCAGCCAGGTGCCCCTAAAGCTCCTCGAATCTGAGGTCAATGTCTCATCAAATTTAGGAATTTTGCAACCACTATTTTTTCTAAATGCTTTTTCCGGCTCTGCCCTCATTCTCCTCTCCTTCCAAAACGCCAATGACACAAATGTTACATCTTTTGTTACACTCTCACAGATTTCTAAATGTCTAAGGGCTTTTCCCCAGTCTATTTTTTCTCTTGTTCAGATTGTGTAATTATATTGTTCTATATTCCAGTTCACTGATTCTTTCAACTCCATTCTGTTAAATCAATCTGCTGAGCTTTTTATTTCAATTACTGTACTTTTCAGTTCAAAAATTTCCATTTGGTTTTCCTTTATATGTTCTATTTATGTGCTGAGACTTTCTATTCCTTTGTTGAGGCTATTTTTTCACTTGCTTTGTATTCATTAATTTCTCCTTTAAGTACTTTTAATAATGACCGCTTTAAAATCTTTTTCAGATAATTCTAATATCTGTCATTGGTTGTTTTTTTTTCATTCAGTCAGATTTTCCCAATTCTTATGACAAGTGATTTATATTTGAAACTTAGACACTGACCTATTAGTTTATGAGATCTTTGATCTTATTTAAACCTCCTATTTTAGTCATCTGAGTGGCTCAGTCAGTTGGGCGTCTGACTCTTGGGTTTCAGTTCAAGTCATTACCTCACAGTTTGTGAGTTCGAGCTCTGCATTAGGCTGTACACGGGCAGTGGGGAGTCTGCTTGGGATCCTCTCTCTGCGCCTTCCCTGCTTGCTCTCTTTCAAAATAATAAACTTAAAAAATACACACACACACACACACACACACACACACACATCTCTATATACATATATGTATATAGATAGATAGATAGATGTTTTAAATGACTTTATCTGATGCCACTGTGGCAGGGCAGAGGGGTGCCCCCTTACTATTGCCAGATGGAAGAAGTCTAGTTTCCCTGTTCAGCCTCCACTGTCACCCGAGGGTAGTGAGCTCCCAGTACTGCTGTATGGAAGTTTCAGGTCCACATGCACTCTGCACTGATAACATGGTGGGGATGGGCAATAGCTAAAGTCCTGACTCTCCACTAAGACTCCTCTGACAACACCTCAGAGGGAGGGGGACGGTCACCTCACTACTGATATGGAAGCCCAGGCTCCCCAGGTGGTCTCCAGAGGTACCAGGGGGGAGGGAGGTGCTGAGTGCCTTATTACAGTCTCATAAGGGTGCAAGTGCAGGCTCCCCATCTGGCCTTTGATCACGCGGGTGGTGATGCAGCCACAATATTTTTCTGTGATCCTTAACTGGAGGAAAATGGTTATTGTCTAAAAGTTTTCTGTCTGGCCAGGTTGCCCCTTTCTTGGCTATAAGGGCAGGCTTCTGTAGGGAAGATTACTGGCTTCTCCAGCTTCAAGTCTGGAATAGATGAGGTTGAACAAAACAGAACAAAACGGGAATTATGCCACTGTGTCCTGAGGTCCCTAGCCAGTCTTTTTCTCTTCCAGATTCTGTTTGTTTTATATAAAATGTCCAGGATTTTCTGTTGTACTTGAATGGGAAAGGGAAAGACGGATAGCATAGGAACAAGAAAAGGAGGGATCTCCATCTTCCCAAATTCCCCAGTTTAGAGAAGTTTTTGTAACTGGTGTTCTTCAACTACAAAAGATATTCTCTAGCAGCTTGTTATGGCACTGTTCCCATTCATTACTCACATGATAATTTATATATTTGAAAAACTGATTAAAGTTAAGAAATTTTAACCTGTGTTTCTAAAGGTTATTTTTTATAGATTTATATGGAAAAACAACTATTTGTAAACTTATTTGCAGAAGGGTATTTATTTGTTTTAGAGAGAGAGAGAGCATGCGCACACTGTGCACACAGGAGAGAGAGGGAGGGCAGGGGTGGGGGAGAGGGGGAGAGAGAGAGAGAGAAAGAAAGAGAGAGAGAGAGAGAGAGAGAGAGAGAGAGAGAATCCTAAGCAGGCTCCATGCTTAGTGTGGAGCCAAACACAGGACTGGATCTATTCACTCTGGGACCACAACCCAAGCCAAAATCAAGAGTCAGATGCTCAACCGACTGAGTCACCCAGGCACCCCTGCAGAAGAGCATTTAAATATCAACATTAAATTGTTCTCCAGTTCTTCCAAAATATTTTTGAAATCCGTTTCTTTAAAAGTGTTCAACCACGTTGGTAGATAGTAAAACCAAAACTCTTAAAAGAAAGCAGGGTCCATCCTTGGAAGGAACAGTCTGTAGTGATGAAACACTAGTATTGCTATAGATTCAGAAACAGTTTAGGAAACCATGCAGCAACTGCAAAGTGTTCTATTAACAGTCACTGTGAGGCTCAGATGAAGAATCCCCAGTTCACTGTTCTAAGCAAAACTCAGAATCCAAAACATGTTACATGGGAAGAAAAAAGTTATAACAGAAAAGACTAAGAATATTGAGAAAAGGATATAAAGCAGAGAAAATGGTTTTGTTACAGAGAAAGCAAAGTTGCTGTTCAAAATTTACAGTGACCTGTAAAGGTGAACTTATCTGCCTATGACCTTCGCGAAAGTAACAATTCATTGATGACTACCATTTAAAAAAAAAAAAAGCTTACGCTTACCTCCCCAGCTGGGAAAAATGGGTTAAACAGTTCAAGGGAAGACTATTTACTAATAAATAAAAAGCCTTCTAGCTTTTTTGTATAGCAACGCAAAGCTGAATGGTTTCTATAGATGGTTATGGGTTCAAGTTATCCAGAACCTAAAATTCTGATTTTATTGTAACTTAAATCAATATTTATGTATTACTGCCATGTCATATTAATGGAACAAGAAATGGAATTCAAATAATGAATCTGGAGTAACTGGCTACCGAATTTGGAAAAAAGAATCTGCATCTCTTACTGCTTACACCAGAAATCTCAACTAGATTACAGGTATGTAAATGTAAAAACAAAAACAAGATCCATCATAATATATTGAAGTATAAGCTTTGGCAGAATATCTTAAGCATAAACCTAAACCATAAAAAATGACAGACACAGGGTGCCTGGGTGGCTCAGTCAGTTGAGCATCTGACTCTTGATTTCACCTCAGGTTATGATCTCAGGATTATAGGACTAAGCCCAGCATCTTCTGTGATGAACACAGAACCTGCTTAAGATTCTCTCTCTCTCTCTCTCTCTCTCACTCTGTCCCTCTCCCCTGCTCACTGTATCTCTTTAAAATTAAAAAAAAATTGTTTAATAAAAAATGAGACATATTCTGCTATCTAAATTTTTTAAGCAGTAATACCAAGTTATTAGGCAATTGAAAAACCAGAAAAAAATATATGCAACATACACAAACAGTATTAATGTCTTTAAAAAGAATCAGTCAATTAAGGGGCGCCTAGGTGGCTCAGTTGGTTAAGCGTCCAACTTCAGCTCAGGTCATGATCTCGCAGTTCTGAGTTTGAGCCCTGTATGGGGCTCTGTGCTGACAGCTCAGAACCTGGAGCCTGCTTGGGATTCTGTGTCTCCCTCTCTCTCTGACCCTCCCCTGCTCATGCTCTGTCTCTCTCTGCCTCAAAAATAATAAACAAACATCTTTAAAAAACTGAGTTGTGGGGCACCTGGTGGCTCAGTCAGTTGACCATCCAACACTTGATTTTCCGCTCAGGTCATGATCCCATGGGATTGAGCCCTGTATTTAATTCTGTGTTAAGCAAGGAGCCTATTTAAGGTTGATTCTCTCTCTCTCTCTCTCTCTCTCTCTCTCTCTCTCTCTCTCTCTTTCTCTCTCTGCCCTTCTCCCATTTGTGCTCACTTTCTCTCTCTAAAAAATAAAATGGAAAAAAAATTTTTTTAACCCGAGTCCTTATACACAGCTGGGCAGCATAGCACAGATGGCTGCTACCTTTTAAAATATCACCATTACAGGCACCTCTGTGGCTTAGTTGGTTGGGCATCCAACTGTTTTTAATATTATTTTTGAGAAAGAGAGTGCACAAGGGAGGGACAGAGAGAAGGGGTACAGAGGACCTAAAGTGGGCTCTGAGCTGACAGCAGTGATCTGGATGTGGGGTTAGAACTAACAAACCAGGAGATCATGAACTAAGCCAAAGTTGGATGCTTACCTGACTGAGCCCCCTGAGGTGCCCCTGGCATCCAACTCTTAATTTTGGCTCAGGTCATGATCTCATGGTTGATGGATTCAAGCCCCGCATTGGGCTCCGTGCTGGCAGTACAGAGCCAGCTCGGGATTCTCTCTCTCCCCCCGCCCCTCCCTGCCTCTTCCCAGCTCAGGCTCACATGTATTCTTGCTCTTAGTCAAAAATAATTAAAAATTTTTTTTAATCACAGTTATTTTTCCCAAGTATAAAAACTTTTTCAAGTATTTACCTTGTTAAAAGATTTGCTTCTTTGTTGTTTCTATCATTGTCCTTGGACTAAGCAGAATGCAAACAATGTAATTTCCGCATCTCTGCCACAAGAACCTCCATCTCAGTGTATACCAACTCCTTCCTCTCTAAGTCACCCAAATTTGATCAAGAGCAAATGCAGGCTAACCCTCATCGATTCATAAGAACCATAATAAAGGTGTTTCTATAAAAACAGAAAGTGCCTAGGGCATTTCCAGATAAAGAAGGTAAACTGAAAAAAGGCAATTAACCTCTGCCGACCTTGGATGAAAGAGGACTTCAACCACCTCCATTTTGACCTCAGAATCTACTTTCTAACTTATTAAGTTCTTATTTCCAGAGGCGCCTGGGTGGCTCAGTCGGTTAGTAAGTGTCCGACTTCGGCTAAGGTCATGATCTCACGGTTTGTGAGTTCGAGCCCCGCATCAAGCCTCTGTGCTGAATGCTTACTCAGAGCCTAGAGCCTGCTTCAGATTCTGTCTCCTTCTCTCTGCCCCGCCTCACTCATGCTCTGTTTCACTCTATCTCTCAAAAATAAAATGTAAAAAAAAATTTTTTTTAAGGATACAAAAAAAAATCTTTAAAAAAAGTTATTTCCAGCTTCTTTCTAAACTCAGGGTGAAGATCCTGTGGGAAAAGCATCTTGTGATGGGAACCAAAACTGCCCCCTCAAGTAAAGAACTGCCCTGAACCAGCAAGACCCTGTGTGACTGACCCAAGACAGTGACCAAATGGACCTTCACTGACCAACTGTACTACCCACCAACCCTTATCTCACATTTTCCTTATAAAACCATGAGGTATTTTTGGCACTTTGGAGACATCTGGGACACTAGTCCACTGTCTTCTCGGTGTTGGCCTCACTAAAATAAATTCCTTTCTTGTCACCACCACTTGTCTCTGTGCCTTCAGATTCTGTTAGTGGGGAGCCAAACTTTGTCTATTGGGGATCCCTGGAGCTAGGGGTGCTCTTGTACCCCTGGGTCCCGGCTACATGGACACTCCACCAAAACAGTGAAGGTGCTTTTTGCTCTTTTTCTTTCTTTCTCTTTTTAAGCATAAATCCACAAGCCAAAGATAACAGAAGAGGAGACAATAACAATACAACTTTAGAAGCTAGAAAGCAAAGGGATGAATGTTAACTGACTTAGCAGATGTGAAAATTTGAATCTTAGAAGAACAACTAGGAAACAATTCCATTTTCTCCACAGAACCCACCCTTAAAATGCCCAGGAATTGTTAGACTGGGTACCAATGAAAATATGGATTAAAAAAGGACTAAAAGAGAATAGGGTAAAAATGTTTCTATGAAGACATTTGATTCCTAAGTTATCTAGAACATCTTTAAACTGGGCAATAGCCCCCTCACCCCCTACAGAAAATCTGAGATTTTCTGAAGCCAGTGAAACAGCAGAGGACCTGGGTACCACAGTGCAAACTGGGGGAGTAAGTGAAAATTTACATAGTGAGTGCTTACACCACCTCTCCTCCCCCAGCCTGACTCCCGTTCAGATCCCAGAACACTTGGAGGCCTACCCTCTCCAGCAAGATTGGAAGTCCTTCTCCGGAAAATCTGACCAGCTCAAGAGGAAAGACCTAAATACACCGATATTTGGGATACCACAAAGAAACAGACACTGATATTGTGTAATAGAGTTTGGCCGGCCTTTGTCCCTAGTTCCTGGGAGGTAGCCCCTGTTCGGAATTTCCTGAATGATAAGACTGTCTTTTTTACTCTTGATGGACCCCTGGGACCCCACTGATAGTTTATATTAACAAGGTGAATCAGACTAGGCCCCCAGATAGTTTGAGGCTAAAGAGAAGACACAGCATGGGGGCTGGGCATGCCAGAAAGACCAACTATGTGATTAGAGAGCTGTGGCTTTTCAGTAATGTCAGACGAGAGAGAAGGGCTGGAAAGTGAATTCAACCATGTGGGTAATGTAATAATCCACTCAATCGTGTTTGCACAATAAAACTCCAATAAAAACGCTGGACACAAAGTTCAGGTGAGTCTCCCTCCCCTTAATCCGATCACACATGAATGTGCCAAGAGAGTAATGCGTCCTGATCCCACGGGGAGAAGACAACAAGACTTCGCCTTTGGAGCCTTCTCAGACTTGCCCCCTGTGTGTCTCCCTTTTGCTGGTTCTGATTTTATTTTTGCTATAAAGAAAACTATAAAAGTAAGTATAGTCCTTTCAGGGAGTTCTCTGGGCCAATCTAGTGAACTACCAAACCTGAGGGGGTAGAACACTGGTCAGAAGTGAGATTGGCCTGGGACACCCACACTTGTGGCTAATGTCTGAAGTGAGGGCAATCTTTTGGAGGATATGCCCTTAACCTGTGAAATTTGGCCTAATTCCAGGTAGTTGGTATAAAAAGTCACTACAAATACTAAAGATGCTCCCAAGGAAATGTCCCAGTCAGATTATCCTAGAGTGAATAACATCCAACAACTCAACACTTCCTATTAAACTTTTAGTTGTCTCATTCTTTTAAAAAGCCTCAAGGGCACCTGGTTGGCTCAGTTGGTAGAGTATGCAACTCTTGATCTCAGATTTGTGATTTCAGGCTCTGCATTAGATATAGAGATTACTTAAAAAACACAAAATCTTAAAAAAAATCTTTAAAATAAATGAATGAATAAATAAATATATTAAAAAGCCTTAATAGACTAAGGATCACTGACATGTTTGGATGAAATGTAAAAACATTTCAGAAAATGTATCACTGACAACCTTTGATAAATAAGAAAAAAAAGAGCTCTCAGAAATTAAAAATATGACAGGGCTTCTGGGTGGCTCAGTCAGTTAAGCGTTCCACTCTTGGTTTCAGCTCAGATCATGATCCCACAGTTCCTGAGTTTGAGCCCCATGTCAGGCTGTTTGATGACCACATGGAACTTGCTTGGGATTCTGTCTCTCCCTCTCTCTCTGCCCCTCCCCTGCTCATACTCTGTCTCTAAATAAATAAACATTAAAAAAATGTTTTTAAGACACTAAAAATATGAGAAAATTTAAAACTCCACAAAGAGTTGAAAATAAAGATGAGTAAATATCTAAAAACAACCAAAAAAAGACAAAGAAATAGAAACTAGGAGAGTAAATAATGGAAAATTCAAGGGCCAGTTCATAGGGCCCAAAGGCTGAGCAACAGAATTTCAGAAAGAATGAAAATAATGGGGAGGGGGGCACCTGGGTGGCTCAGTCGGTTAAGCCTCCGACTTCGGCTCAGGTCAGATCTCACGTTCGTGGGTTCGAGCCCCTCGTCAGGCTCTGTGCTGACAGCTAGCTCAGAGCCTGGAGCCTGCTTCCGGTTCTGTGTTTCCTTCTCTCTGCCCCTCCCCCTCTCACGGTCTGTCTCTCTTTGTATCAAAATAAATAAAACATTAAAAAAAAAAGAAAGAAAAGAAAAAGAAAATAATGGGGAGGAAGAAATCAAATAAAGAATTTAGGAAAAATATCCCTAAATCGAAAGATATGTTTTAGGACTTAAAGTGGCCACTGAAGCTCCCTTTTCCCAATCTCCAAAATCATGGCAGGCAGAAATGGGGGCGTTCTAAAGATTTTCATCTTCACTCCTACCCAGAGTCACTTCAGTGTCAGAACCCTGGGACCAGCCACTCAGGTACAGCTGTCCTGAAATCAACAACTTTTTGGAAAACAGGAACCAAACACTCCTTAGGGTGCCACAATCCAACATCTAATGTCCTGATGTCAACACACCTGATTTTGCTGACATAAGATAAAGTGCTGGTGTTTTTCAAGCTGCAACCTGAAAGAATTACCAATTAGAATCTACAAAACAACATTCCTTCTTTTATCTGTTAGAATCACCTAAAAATTCCCTTTAGAAGCAAGCAGCAAGTATTTGCACCAATGTTGTTAAAGGATCAGGAATGGAGCAGAAATTTTATCCCAAATTTCAGAATCTGTTATGTGATCTAGAAGCTAGGCTGGATATAGTTCTATAAAAATCAGACACTAACTTATCAAAATTAAAATTCAAAAAGATGAGAGTCTCCTGGGTGGCTCAGTCGGTTGAGTGTCCTACTTCAGCTCAGGTCATGATCTCACGGTTCGGGCTCTGTACTGACAGCTCAGAGCCTGGAGCCTGCTCCAGATTCTGTGTCTCCTTCTCTCTCTGCCCTTCCCCTGCTCGCACTATCTCTCTCTGTCTCTCTCCCTCTCAAGAAATAAACACTAAAAAATATATTTTTTTAATTTAAAAAGATGACACATTAAATATTCTTACACAAACTGATAAGTTCCAGTTTGGGATAAAACAAGCACATCATGGAAATAAACAGATTAGCACAGAAGGAGCCAGTTACTTTAAAGAATTATTTGAAAGAACTGCAAGAGTTGTGATTCATAAAAAGATATAAATCAAGCTTTTGATAAAATACTGTAGAACTTAATTTTCACTAGATTTAGCGCCATTTTAAAATCATCGCTTGATGGTTGTAAACAAAATATATCCTTCATAAGTAGCAGGGTTTACTTAAGGTATATATTTAACATGGATATACCTTAGAAACCCAAACTCTTAAGAAAGTTAAACTCTGATCTCTAGTAAATATTTTTCTTGAAAGATAATTAGTCTTCTGCAGGTAGAGAGGGAAAAACAAAAACCTAATAACCTAACAGAAGTTTAACCATGTGAAGGCAGTATGTTCTTTTGAAAGAATGTTCATTTTATTCACATTAGCATGTGAACTATAAAAAGCCTTAGTTTCATACTTGATTTTTCTTTGCTATATCTACAGAGAAGTTAAATAAGTGACCATTTTTAGCACAGTTACAAAAAAGTCTATTCTTTTCAAAATAAATACACAGAAATTTTCTATTTGCTCCTAATATTATTTCAATAATACCATTTTATTGAAGTGTTTGAAATGGTTTGAAACTTTTTTTTTTTTAACGATGAAGGGTAAAATAAACCTTGTACATGGATTGTATCACTGGCAACCTCAATCAACACAGTAAATGAATGGATATGTTACTATAATGGGTGATATCTATGTGGCATTAAGGTAACCCCCATTGAGTAAAGAGAAGTCCACATTTAAAGGAAGTTAAGCCAAGGGTAAATATAAATGGAAGACTTTCTGTAATTCTTATTTTTTCTTCTGACATTAATGAAATTTATATTTGTGAAGGAACTTGCAGAGTATTTGCATAAAGAAGTAACATATCATTTGGTAGAAAAAGGCAAAAATGGGAGTAGGTATTAGAATGATAACAGTTAAAAAGTCTGAAGTCATTTTGACTTTATTGCTTACATACAATTATGATTATGTTTTTAAAAAATGTGTTTTGGGTGCGCCTGGGTGGCTAAATCCGTTGAGTGTCGGACTTCGGCTCAGGTCATGATCTCAGAGTCTGTGAGTTTGAGCCCCAGCTCAGCTGGGCTCTGTGCTGACAGCTCAGGGCCTGGAGCCTGCTTCAGATTCTGTGTCTCTCATGCTCTCTCTCTCTCAAAAATTAAAAATTTTTAAAAACAATTTTAAAAATTTTGTTAAACAAATGTATTTTGGTTTTAGGACTTTCGTAATTTGGACAGTATATCCTCATTGGAAGTGGTTGGTTGGTGGAGACCACTTGAAATGTTGTAGATGATGTGTAGAGACAATCAGAGCATGATCATTATCCTGAGTCATGAATATTGTATCTCTTAGATATCATGGGTACTAGTAAAGAAATAAACTTATGAAATTTGGGGGAAAATAAATAAAGTACCCACTGGGGTCCCAGCACATGTATGAAACAAATGCATACCCAGGGACATCATTTTGAAAAATCTCAGAACAGTATTATGGGACTGGGACAAATATCTCACAAACTTCCAAAAAATAAGTCACATATAAAGGATGAAGAGTCAGTGGCGCCTAGGTGGCTCAGTTGGTTAAACATGCAACTCTTGGTTTTGACGCAGGTCATGATCTCACAGTTCATAAGATATAGAGCCCCATGTCGGGCTCCACACTGGCAATGTATGGACTGCTTAGTATTTTCTCTCTCCCTGTCTCTGTCCCTCCCCTGCTCAGGTGCACTCTCCTCTAAAAATGAATAAACAAACTTTAAAACATAAAAAAAAAATCTGAGGTCACCTGGGTGGCTCAGTCAGTTAAGCATCCAACTTCAGCTCAGGTCATGATCTCACAGTTTGTGGGTTAGACCCCCACGTTGGGCTCTGTGCTGACAGCTCAGAGCCTGGAGCCTGCTTCAGATTCTGTGTCTCCTTCTCTCTCTGCCCCTCCCCCTTCTCGCACTCTGTCACATCTCTCTTAAAAAAAAAAATAAATATTTTAAAAAAGTAAATAAAGAAAGAAATTGTTTAAAAGAATGAAGAATCAAAACAGCATTAAATTCACAAAAAGAGCACTGGAAGCTAAGGAGAGGGGGAAAAAAAGAAAAAGAAAAAAGGCTTTAAAATCCAAGAGAAAACTATTTCCAAATTAGGACTCCATACTCAGTCAAATTTTCAAGTAAGCATGAGAGTAGGGGTATAAAAAGAGCTTTTCAGATACGCAAGGATCTAAACTTTGACCTTCCTCGTACCTTTCTGAAAAACTGCAAGGACCGGTTCCCCTAATATGAGGGAGAGACAATAAAGAGGAAGCCGCAGAATTCCAGGCAACAGGAGATCCAACACAAGAGAGAGGTAAAGGGATGACAGTGCAGGAAGATCCTACAATAATTCACCACCACAAGCCTAGAGAAGACAAAGTCCAAACCAGAGATCAGAAGACTCTCGGAAAGATTTCTTCTAGATAAATCTGATGAAATACCTAGTGTGTCTGAATACACTGGGAGGAGACTTAACAACTGTGGGAGATTTAGGGTAGAAAACTAGGCAAAGAAACAAATTGGTATTTACTAATTAATTCTAGAGGGGGAAAATATGGTTATACGTGAAAGGAAAAGCAATCATGTACTACATGGCTCAGTAATGAGTAATGAATACCACTAACACAGTCATAATAATGCAAACATTGAATATTGTTCTAACCAAAATTGAGATGGGGAAATGGCAGGACTATAAGGACATGTGTGTGTGAAAACAGCCTGAGGTGGGAGGGATGCAATTTGGGTTGAAAAAGAAAGCTGAACCCTCGCCTGCACAGTGGGAAGCTAACAGATAATTTCTATAACTGAAAAATCAAGAAGCACCTCAGAGAGCATGTTATTTGGAGGTATGGAGGTAATCACCAAATAAATCAGAATAAATAATTTAAGATGACTGGCTCTAAGGAATGGGAAGTTTGAATACTGCTGGAGGTGGGAAAAACTGCCCTTTTTTATTACCAGACTCATAACACATTTTGATTCTTTAAATACATACATGTATAACTAAAAAGAAAAAGCCACTGAAATAGAGAAAATGCCCACACACTCATATACAAAGTGTTCTATCTCCTCTCTCTCTTAAGTCTTAAAGGCAAGTGAGACCATGGCAGTCATATAGAACTTAAAACACAGCAGGAAAATAAAAGAAAGAAAGAAAGAAAGAAAAAGAAAAGAAAAACACAGCAGGAAACCAGAAAGTGAAAAGGAGAATGGCAACAAACAAAACTGAAGACCCAGGCAAATGCTGCTTCCAGGGACTAACAGGTGTTACACAACCGAAGGTCTGTACTGGCACAGTCAGGAGAATGTACATGTGAACAAGGTGTTATAATACTATGCTAATCATGCATGGAAAGGTCATTTTTTTAGAGACACATATGGAAATATCTGGCAGTGAAATGTCACAATTTCTATAATTTAACTGGTCTTCAAGAATTAGACAAAACAAATTGGCAAAATGTTAATAATTGTTAAATCTAGGCAACAGCCATGTAGATATATAGGCATTTATCACAGTTCCTACTTGTCAGTATATTTGAATTTTTTCGTAATAAAAAGTCGAGAAAAATGTACTTTGTAAAGACCTACGCATGAAGTAATGAGATTTCCCTCCATGACTACCTTTAAACGTGGATAAGTCGAAGAGGAGAAAACGAGGAATAGTCCATGGTCATCTTACCATATCCTGCCATAGAGGCGCCGTTCTCAACATCCACTGCGTTCTTATTTTCCTCTGCTAGAGCTTTAACATATCTTTTGCTTAAATCTAGTATCTGTTCACGTAACTTGACACTGCTTTGATGTCTTGGTTGCTGAAAAGTATAGTGCAGTAACATCAATCCCCAAATGAGTCCAAATACAAGCAACAGTAAACTCAATTTCTGGGACATAGTTTTCCTTGAAATTGTAAAAATCATTTCTGATGAAGAAAACAGACTCAAATGAAGAGTGGTAACTGGTCGTAAGCCACCAAACGATCAAGACTTTTGAAAGAAAAAAGAAAAAAATTTCCTTCTCTAATGTATATTCTTCATCTTCAGCAAGGTTGCCTCCAACTCTCAATTAACTCTGTAAAATTGAGAAGGGAAAAATTGATTAGTTTTAACCTATACCAGCAACAGAATAGACAATGATAGATTTAAGAGATTCTATAAGGGGAACCTAGATGGCTCAGTCTTCAGCTCAGATCATGATCTCACAATTTGTGGGTTTGAGCCCTGCATCAGGCTCTGCACTAACAGCTCAGCCTATTTCAGATTCTGTGTCTCCCTCTCTCTCTCTGCCCCTCCCCACTCATGCTCTGTCTCACTCTCTCTCAAAAATAAATAAATGGATAAAAAGTTTAAAAAAAGAAAGAAAGAAAGTAGAAGTTCTGGATTCCCAAGTAAAATGTTAAAAGAATATTCCTCACATGTATATCACTTATATTTTTCCTTTAGAGATCTTTCTTCACTGGCTCAGATGTCTTTTTAAGTCTGATCTGTGTGTCACATTAGCTGACCTACCACCAGCAGAAAAACCAACTGGGTCCTTCTGAAGCAGTCACAATCGGGTTCTTATAAAGCTGGCATGGCAACAATATTAGAAAAGTGACATCACTGGAGAATTAAGAGCAGAGACTCCTAGGTACTTTGGCAAATGAAAGTTAAAATGACGGCCTGCAAAGTTTGAGGTCACTATACATATCCAAGGCCAAAAAGGAAAACACTCAAAAGCAGAGGCAAAGAGGGTACCTCAGTTAAATAACAGCAACAGCCTTACTACAATCACTTTGTACCAGATTCTACTCTAAGCTGGTTACATGAATTCACTAACTAACTCTTCACAACTCCCACACTAAGAATGTTCTCACTTAGCAGGTGAAAAAAACTGAGGTAAAGGGAAGTTAAATAAATTGTCCAAGGTCATACAACTAGATAGTGGCAGAGGTAAGATTCAAAGTTCAGGCCCTCAATCTCTGCCCCTCCTTTGAAGCAATGGGCAATGGCAGTAAAATAGTAACAGCAGAAACTGCAGCCGTGGACAACCACTGAGTTCTTATCTTAAAAATACTTCACAAGGGTTATGTGATTATTTTCAATGACCTCAAAAGAAAGCTGGTATCTCACGTTAAAGATGATCACATTAAAGCTTAATGAGGTGGTTAACCTGCCTACAATTTTTACACAGGCCACTCATCCTTGCCTGAACTTTGACAAGAGCTCCAAGTTCAGAATCTATACCTCCAATTCAGGATCTGTCCTTTCCTTTAAAAGGGGTCCTTAAACTCGGTCCCATTAGAACTCATAAGTTTTACAGAACTCCAGTAAAATGACAAATCCCAAGACTGTCATTAGGCAGAGAACAGGAGATTGACAGAGGAAGGAGGGGCTGCCAGTCAAACAAGGAGTCTAATCTCTAAGAAGTAAAGTTCTTCCAATTAGGTACAAGCTGAACAATGAAAACTGCACATGACCATGAACTTTGATTTAAGGATGAGTGGCAGTACAAACACCAGACACAGAGAGAAAACACACTGATGGTGGACAAGACAGAAAGTTAGCTAAGGAGAATATGCCCCCAAAGTAATAAATTTCCTTGGGGGAAAAAGAAAACCTAGTTTAAACCTAGTTTCTCAGTGTGATGGGCCCAAAGATAAATAAAGAGCCCCTTATTGCTCTACATTAACTGTATACTACCTGGTGATTAAACTCAGAGAAGAAGCATACTAGAAAGGTCTTCACAGTCTTGACTCTCCTTGGAATGTGTCTGGCTCACTGCTGCCCTCGACAAAATTAAAGCACACCATCTCAGAAGGAAGTCGAGAAGGTTTAAGGGACTACTATACTAAAATCTCCATATGCTTTATAACTTACTTGTGTTTGTTAAATTTTTTCTTCTTTTTAAGTTTATTTATTTATTTGAGAGAGAGAGTAAAAGTGAAGGAGGGGCAAAGGGAGAGGGAGAGAGAAAATCCCAAGCAGGCTCCACACTGTCAGCACAGAGCCCAATAAGGGGCTCAGATCCACTAACCATGAGATCTGGGCAGAAGTAGGATGCATAAACGACTAAGTCACTGAGAGGCCCCTGTAACACGCTTTCCTATATTGATAAGAAGTTAAACATTTAACATAAAAGGGTTTATTTCTGAGAACAGCAAAGAGAGGAGAAGTTGGGAGCCATTAACCCCACTCTACATCAGGGAACTAAAGGACACCAAGGAATGAAGTGAGTGTGGGAGCTACTAGGGAAAAAAGGCACCCTAGCGCCCTCTCTAAGTTTAAAGACAGCCTGGAGCCACTTCACATCTGACAACCTGATAAAGAGCAGAGCAGTTCAAAGGCCCAAGACAGCCTGAAAACTCTTCTAAGGGTTCATTTCCACAAGTAATTCCAAGCAAGCCCAGCAGAGGTGACAAAGATTCCCAAAAGGATTCAATTATGCCTTTGGTCTCAGAATGCTACACCTGGAGAGTTTTTAAAATATCCCCATGCCAGGTCACACCCCACACCAATTAAATTAGAATGTGTAGGGGGTGGGAACCTCGCATCCATTTTTGGTTTTCAAAGAGCCCTAAATTATTCCAATGTGCATCAAAGTGTGGGGACCACCCTCCAAATCTCACATTTCTTCATGAAGCAGCAATGAGAGCTACAGGTCGGACCACTAAATTCAAGGTTACAGGTCAGTTCATCAGGTGTGACAAAGGCTTCTTACTTGGACCTACTTATAATGACCCTGAGAGGAAGGGGTGAGGGGGAGAAAAAGCAGGTATCTTTGCCGTAACCCAAGTCACTCCTGCCAGGGCAAGCTAAGCCCTATATTTACTAGGCAGATGTAGAGGTGGACTGAAGAGTAAATAACTTCTATCAGTACCACTTTAATCCCTATGATCAATAGGAATACACTGTTCTGTTCCCTGAAAGATATTTTTGTGATGCTGTATAGGAAGAAAAAAGCAGACAAGAAGACTTCAGTTGTTTAGCCAACTGGAGGTAATTTACTTTAGTACTTTTAAAGAGAAATTGTTCTTAGACTCAATCTTCAGTAAAGAAAAAAGAAAAAAAGAGACGATTTACTATCTCCTTTCTGGGCAATGTTCAAAGCTGCAAGTGACTAAGGAACTTACATTCTGAACGTCGCCTATTTTTCTCTAGGTTTCAAGTACCGGTCCAGCTCCTGGAAGGCCACCTAAGTCAGGATGGAGATAATAACTAGACCTACAAGGCCTACACTGTCACTGAGGACTTATGGCTACCATCTAGCACAGTATTTATTAGAGTCCTTTCTCAACCCAAATAGAATATACTCTAAAAACTTTGAATCCCAAATTCTAGGCCACCGTTATTAACTGTCTACTAATGACTTAAAAATCTAATGTCAAATTTGGCCCAAATAGTTTTTAAAGGCAAGGAAGGAAGGAAGGAAGGAAGGAAGAAAAAATCATCACCTTCATCATTATTTTGATCTAAGATAGACTCCTCAATATTTTCAGGATTCCTAGGGGAAAGTTCTTGCCCCACTGCGGAAATTACAAAGGGCCCAAAACCAGAAGAATGAAGGAGAGGAGACATACTTAAAATGAATTATCCACAGAGCACCAGGTATGACGAGGGAGCAGAGTGTGGTCCAAGTATCACCATCTCCAACTAGATTCCTACAGCAGCTTCTCCAGTGGGTTCCCAGATTCCTCTCCAACCCCACTTCAAGCGACTGTCCTCAGAGCAGCCAAAATGTTCTTTTAAAAATAAGTCATGATTTGAATAGTCACAATTTGAATGGATCTCAAAGAAGATATGCAAATGAACAATAAGCACATGGAAAGATGCCCAAATCCCTAATCACTAGGGAAATGCAAATTAAAACCACAATGAGGTACCACTTCATACCCATTATCAGGATGATATGAAAGTCATCAGAGTATACCGCCCAAACTATGCCACATGGGTGTAAGGATTATTTTGAACTGAAGATGACTAAGAAACAGCAGATGCAGGAAGGGCTCCCTGCCCTTCACGCTCCCTTTCTACCTAAAAGCAAGATACAGATTTCCCACCAGAAATGTGAGAACATTCTTACCAAGGGAGACAGGGAGTTGAGGATGAGATGAATCTATACAAACACATCTTAAACAACCTTCATCTTCCTTTAGTTTCCCCCATATATTTACCTTCTCAAAATTGACACCTCTAGAAGCTAAAACTCTTTTTCCTTTGTCTTGTCAGATCTCCACCATTTATGGCTCTTTGGATAAATGATACATAAACTCTCTCAGGCCTAACAGCTTCTTTAGAGTTTTCATTTCATTTCTGTGATGCCCTCATTTACATATGAAATAAATCTTTTCCTCCTGTTAATCTATCTTTTGTCAGTTTAATTTGCAGAGTCCAGGGTACTGAACCTATGAAGGTAAGGAAAAAAGATTTTTCTTTCCCTATAACTATTACTAAAACACACACACACACACACACACACACACACACACACACGTGTTAGTAGCTGTGGAGAAATTGGAACCCTTGTACACTGCTGGTGGGAATGAGAAACGGTATACAGCCACTGTGGAAAACAGGCTGTCAGTTCCTCAAAAA
The DNA here is from genome assembly GCF_006229205.1 of Suricata suricatta. Classification (NCBI taxonomy): domain Eukaryota; kingdom Metazoa; phylum Chordata; class Mammalia; order Carnivora; family Herpestidae; genus Suricata; species Suricata suricatta. The sequence goes on along the minus strand of NC_043701.1, from coordinate 97,835,996 downwards.
ATTAAACGCAAAACTATGCGTTTATGATCCAGCAATTCCACCTCTGGGGATAATGACAAAGATGTGAAAGCAGGGTCTTCTAGATACTTGTGCACCTATGTTCACTGCAGCATTATTCAACAATAGCCAAAAGACGGAAACAACAGTGTGGGAAGCAGCAGCGAGGAGCCAGAAAGGAGAGTGTGATGGAGCAAAGCTCTCGTGTCCTTACAACCCAGCTGGTCCAGTTCCTCAGAGGTTAATTCACTTGAGTTAAGATGTTATTGCACCAATGTCCTTCAAGTTTCTTGAGTTGAAATGTTATTGTACAAATGTCCTTTACACTTTGGCACGCTTATAATAACAATAAGGAGAGGGTGTAAAGTTCCCAGGAGTATGGTACAACAATAATCGTGAAAATAGGAAAAGTTTTGTCTAGAAAAAACCTTCTCTTAGCTGTGGCTGTTTGTATAAAACTACTTGCATGTGAGAGATAAAGCGGCAATATGAGCACCGCTCCTGTTGTCCCTCCCGTTCCCATCCTTTGATTCTTTCTTCTTTTCCTCATTCCCTTATCCTCGCGTTCCTGCTTCTGTGTGCCCACGCGCGCACTACACAACAAAGTATTCAACAAATGAACAAATAAACAAAATGTGGTATATTCATACAACGGAATATTACTCAGATTTAAGCTGATGCAAGCTACAACATGTATGAACCTTCAAGACATCATATTAAGGGGCACCTGGCTGACTCAGTGGGTAGAGCATTCAACTCTTGGTCATGAGTTCAAGCCCTGCAGTGATCATGGAGCCTACTTCAAAAGAAAAACACAAAACATGCTAAGTTAATAAGCCAGACACAAAAGGACAAATATTGTATAATTTCACTTAATATAGGTACTTAGAATAGTTAGATACACAGAGACAGAAAGTAGAATGGTAGTTAGCAGAGGCTGGGGGCAGGGGGGCAGGGAGGAGGGTGGATAGGAGAACAGAGAGTTAGAGTTATGGTTTAAAGTTTAAGACATAGAGTTTTACTTTGGGATAATGAAAAGTTCCAGAGATGTATAATGGCGATGGTCACACAACAATGTGAATGCACTTGATGCCCCTGAACTGTACGCTTAAAAATGGTACATTTTATGTTATATATTTTTTACCACCCCACACGCACACATGCAAAACCATATCACATCATTCCCCTCTTTAAAAACCCTTCAACAGGGGCGCCTGGGTGGCTAAGTCAGTTAAGCAGCCAGCTTCGGCTTGGGTCATGATCTCACAGTTCATGGGTTCGAGCCTTGCATTGGGCTCTGTGCTGACAGCTAGCTCAAAGCCTGGAGCCTGCTTCAGATTCTGTGTCTTCCTTTTTCTCTGACTCTCCCCTGCTCACACGATCTCTCTGTCTCTCAAAAATAAATACAAGACATAAAAAAAAATTTTTTTAATAAAAACCCTTCAACAATTTCCCACTGCACTTAGAATAAAACTAAAGCTCTTTACATCAGGCCACAAGGCCCTGCAAAATCTGATTTCTGCCCTTCTCACTCATGTCCTACCCGCATACCACTTCCACCTTGCTCACTGTGCTACAGCCGCACTACGCAAGACAAACCGAATTCTTTCTGACCTCAGGGTCCATATACAACTACTATTCACCTGCTTGGAAAGCTCTCCCGGCCAGCTTGTTCATCTTCAACTTTTAGTATTTAACTCAAATGTCGCCTCTTCAAAAAGTAGCACTCCCACTCCTGTTCCACCTCCAACCTCAAGGTACTCTATATGAAATTACACATTCTCTCTTTAAAACCTTGAGTAAGTTATTTTATCTCCCTAGACCCTGATGTCCTCATTTATATAATGGGGACAACAGTAACTACCTAATACTCGTAAAGACAAATGACACCTCGATACTATTCAATATACACTAACATTTATTATAGTTGGGCCACTAATTCTTGATAATCTGAGTAATGTGAGTTAATACAGGAGATGTTTTACCAGACCCAGATAAAACTCCTCTGGTTAGCTCTCATGGCCCTCCATAATCCAGTCCCCAACGGCAAATTTATTTCCCATTAGTCAAAAAATATTTTCCCCAATCAAGCCAGTATTCTGTCTCATACAATAATAAGAACACCCTACATTTATATACGTTTTTATTTATGAAGCAAGCTTCCGTATATCCTTCCATTCAGTTAGTTAGCAGCTATCAGAGAGCCAGCAGGCTTGAACAAGTTTCTACTCAGAATTTGTGGACAACATGAAATACTTCATTGATACCAGTCACTGAAGAATTACCCAGTCCTAAAAGATGGCATAATGGCATAGTGTTGATGAGAAGGGTTCAGCTTCCAAACAGCCTAAAATGAGACTAGAGTATCTGTTTAAATGCTTAGCCAGAAGGATTTCAAATCCTCAACACCTTATTCTAGTCCACCCTTTCTTTTTAAGTAGGCTCCACAACCAGCATGGAGCCCAGAACAGGGCTTAAACTCAGAACCCTAAGATCAAGACCTGACCTGAGATCAAGAGTTGGACACTTAACTGACTGAGCCACCCAGGAGGCCCTAGGATGATCTTTTTCTAACTCTCAAAGCACATTACTTTATATCAGCTTATTTTACACATCACATTTCTCATTCAGTCATGAGCCTTGTCCCCTCAATCCCAGGTTCCTAAGGACAAGAATAACATCCCCTGCACTGCTGCCATCACTCCCAGAGCCCAGGGAACAATCGGTAGAACTACTCTGTAATTTAAGCCCATCCCTGAGCCTAACCCCACCTGCTCCCAAGCAGCAATGTGACCCCCGTGCAGTGTTTGGGGGCGGGGGGGCGGGAGAGGGAGGGGAAGAGGAAGAAAAGATGGAAGTTTTGGATAAAATTGAAGTATCTTCGATTATCCATTTTTGAGGCTGGAAGGACTTGAGAAAAAAATATATAATCCAAACCTGGGATATTTCCTCATGAAATAAAACCCAGGGATGTGAAGTATCTTGCCTAAAATGAGATAATTAGTGGCAGAAACTGTATTGGCCTATAACACAGGTCTTGACTTACTATTTAGGTTTTCTCTATACCATACTACTTTCTTTACCTCCACTAGGAAGGCTAGGTTTGTAAATATTGAATGAATTATAACATTAAATGAAAGCCTGTTATCCTCATGACATTTAGAGCAACAATCCTAAAATTCTGAAATTTTACTTAAATCTGAAATAACTACTCATTAAATTATCAAGTAGGCACATTAAAGCTCCAAATACAACTCATTCCCATAATTCAAAGAATTACAAAGTTGCTACAAGAAGGATTTGAGAGGGGCGCCTGAGTGGCTCAGTTGGTTAAACGTCTGACTCTTGATTCTGGCTCAGGTCATGATCTCATGGTTCATGAGATGGAGCCCCACGACAGCTAGATAGTCTCTTTCCTCTCTCTGTCCCTCCCCCGACTCATGCATTGTGCTCTCACTCAAAATAAACATTTAAAGAAAAGAGGATTTAAGAAATCTTAAAGCTTAGGTTTTTTTTACATAAGCAAACAACAATGGAAAACATATGAAGCAAAGCACAGATAAATATAAGGTCTTCGGGATGGAGACACTGTCACAATAACTAGCCAAGCGCGGATAAGAAAAAACATTTTTCCAGAAAAAAGAATTTGGGGGAGAGGAAGCTGCATAAAGGTGTAGGCTCAAACACAACCTTTACTATATGAAGTTTCATTTAAAGCATGAAAGAACTAGGGCGCCTGGGTGGCTCAGTCGGTTAGGCCCTCAACATCAGCTCAGGTCATGATCTCACAACTCTTGAGTTTGAGCCCCCCTGTAGGGCTCTGTGCTGACAGCTCAAAGCCTAGAGCCTGCTTCAGATTCTGTGTGCATCTCTCTCTCTGCCCTTCCCCTGCTCACACTTTGTCTCTCCTTCAAAAATAAATAAACATTTGAAAAAACATTTTTAACAAGATAAAGCAGGAAAGAACTTGGTTTATTCATTCATTTGCTCACTTATTTATTCACGATACTTTTGAAGTACCTACTATGTACCAAAAACCGGAGATGTGAAAGGTGAAACAAGACAGGATTCTTTTTCCTCTGGAGATTATGTTTTAGTTAGAGTGAGACAATAAACAAAGAAAGAAAGAAACAAGTTAATATCAGCTTGTCATTAGCTGCTATGAGGAAAATAAACACAGTGATGTGAGGATATACAGGGAGTGTATGTGAAGTATCAGGTCAAGGAAGGCCAATTAAGGAGGTCTCATCTGAAAAAGAAGTAGAAACTGAGTCTAAATTCTTCCAAAGAAAACCTTTAGAACACTGTTCTGCCCAGAATCTTGGGAGCAGGCAGTATTCCTTATTCCTAGCCTCCTCAGTACAAACGACTGAGAATGGGAGGGATCCCAGTCCCCAGCATGGAATGACCTAGTTTGGAGAAATCGTCCAAAGTGAACAGAAGGAAACCCACAAGCAAAGAAAGTTCAGAGTTCCTCTTTCTTGTAAGAATGGCAGTTCCACTGTTTGGTAATATACAGTAATAGTAATAATCAGATATGGTGATCTTTGCACAGAAAAATATATCCCCATTGGCATTTTCTAATTTGAAGGGGGCAATGGGGTAAGGTGGGTATGGAATGCAATCTAGGTAGCAATCTGCCAGTGTATTAAAGTTACAATTGTTATTAAGCATTTTAAATACAAATCTTCAAACTCTAAAATATTCCTTGTTGGCAGTGCTGCCAACGCCCAGGCGGAGAAGCTGAGGTCATCATTGAACTTGAAATATTTAAAGTGGATACAAAACTGTTTCAGCAATGCAGACAATTAAGTGTGTTGTTGTGGGTGATGGTGCCGTTGGTAAAACATGTCTCCTGATATCCTACACAACAAACAAATTTCCATCGGAGTATGTACCAACTGTTTTTGACAACTATGCAGTCACAATTATGATTGGTGGAGAGCCATATACTCTTGGACTTTTTGATACTGCAGGGCAAGAGGATCATGACAGATTACGACCGCTGAGTTATCCACAAACAGATGTATTTCTAGTCTGTTTTTCAGTGGTCTCTCCATCCTCATTTGAAAATGTGAAGGAGAAGTGGGTGCCTGAGATAACTCACCACTGTCCAAAGACTCCTTTCTTGCTTGTTGGGACCCAAATTGATCTCCGAGATGACCCCTCTATGATTGAGAAACTTGCCAAGAACAAACAGAAGCCGATCACTCCAGAGATGGCCGAGAAGCTGGCCTGTGACCTGAAGGCAGTCAAGTACGTGGAATGCTCTGCACTCACACAGAAAGGCCTAAAGAATGTATTTGATGAAGCAATATTGGCTGCCCTGGAGCCTCCAGAACCGAAGAAGACCCGCAGGTGTGTGCTGCTATGAACCTCGCCAGAGCCCTTTCCGCACAGCTGGGGTCAGCACCGCACTAAAAGCAATGTTAAATCAAACTAAAGATTAAAAATTAAAATTTGTTTTTGCAAAAAAAAAATAAATAAAATATTCCTTGTTAAAGGATACCAAGGCAGAAAAAGAAAAAACATAGGAAAACTTTTTTCTTAGTTTTCACAATACAGGATGCAATATCTCTACTCCAATGTGCAAGATCTTTGGAGATTTAGAGATATGTAAATCTCCAAAGATCTGTTCAAAGTTCTACTATGTCATTTACCAAATAACAAACATGCAAACAAACAACTAGATATTTAAGCAATTTTTAGTGGTTTCTACCTAAAAATAAATACATTAGTCCAAATTATTACTACAGTAAAGACAGAGGATCAATCAGTATTTAAACTATAACACTCTCATTTTAAGGAAGAGGAAAGTGAGCCCAAAAAGGACTGATGACTGTCCAATGGCAAACAAATGGGAGGAAATTAAACAAACTCTCAGCCCAGGAACCCCATGTTTTTCAAAAACAAAGAACAAAACTCAACAGTCTGCAAATGGCACTTAAAAAAAAATAAAATAGAAGCCATCAAAGTAGACTGTAAATACTGCTGATTTTGTTTTGCATCAGTTTTCGTTCAGTTATATACCTATCTTTTTCATACACAGAAACACGCATGCACACACACACACACTTGTGTATCTATGGAGTCTTGACATAAAAAAAAGATCTCTTGCTATGGGTTACAGTCAAAAAGTCAAAATTTTTCAAAACACTTTATTTCACACTGCCTGTCTTTGAATACTTGCTTGTATTTCTTATGTAAACACTGCAATAGCAACATTAAAAAAAACATTAATGGATGATAATTCTACCTAAAAAAAAAAACTCCCCTTCAAATCCTGCTTTTGCATTTATTCAGTGCTCTGCTTTTTGTACTCTTTATGACTAGAACTCAAGTAACCATCAAGAGCAATGGTAGTAACTAGCAAGTGGAGAAGCTCTCCCTTAGCCAAAGGTGCTATGAGAGGAAAAAATAGGGTAAAACAGGCAGAGAGGGAAAGGATAGGACCAGAGGTCCCCGGGCGGGATAAAACATATATTCTGGAACAATGTTGGAGTGTCTGACCAGAGCAAACCACCCCCCCAATCCGAATAAGGTCCCTCTTAAAAATATAACAGACACCACCTACCCCCCCCCCTCAGGTTTCCCTCAGGAATCTGGCAAAAGACCTGACGGAAAATAAGTAGACCATAAAACCTATGACCCACAAGGAACAATTTGGCCCCAGACCACCTCATACAAGGGAAGCAAGCCAATCAGAAACGGACAATCCAGCACCTAGAGTTGTTCAGCCAATAGAGGTAGAGCGTGAGAAGGATCAAGGGGGAAGAGGAAGAGGGTCAGTGACCAGAACCTTATAAAACAAGGATCCTTGCCTATATCCTTGGGCATTCACTTTTGAATGCCCCTGTTTGTAAGAGACCTTCCCTCTACTCTTACTTGCTAATCTTATACTCTAATAAACTTTGGCCTGCTGCTCATTTTGTGTCCAGCTCTTCAATCTTCAAACTGGTGAGACAATGAACCCCGGGTATTGAGGTAAAAGATCCTGCAACGGTGCTACAATAATCAGTGCCTATTAGTCTCCCAAGGAATTGACAGTTGGAGAAGCACATATTCATTACAAAAAGACACAGTATGTTTACCAGAACTCAGATGTTCAGACAGTTTTCTCCAAAAAAGACTCAGAAATAAGTCCTCCACAGACCTGATCTCAGAATGTAATTTTAGGGTGAAAGGCCCATTCTTAAAATATTTTTTCAAGGCAACTGAGAGGCTCAGTCAGTTAAGTGTGGGACTTCGGCTCAGTCATGATCTCGCAGTTTGTGGGTTGGAGCCCCACGATAGGCTCAGTGCTGACAGCTCAGAGCTGGGAGCCTCCTTCAGATTCTGTGTCTCCCCCTCTCTCTGCCCCTCCCATTCTCATGCTCTGAATCTGTCTCTCAAAAATAAATAAATAAAAATGTTAAAAAATATTTTTTTCTACATAATATTGTCTGAGGCTAGTATTTAGGGGGAAACATTAACAGAGGACACGGCCACCCACTACTAATTAGGTCTAAGATTTAAAATGCAAACTGCCAGGGCTTCTGGGTGGCTCAGTCAGCTGGGCATCTGACTTTGGTTCAGGTTATGATCTCATGGTTCTTGAGTTCAAACCCCACATCGGGCTCTGTGCTGGCAGCTCAGTCTGGAGCCTACTTCAGATTCTGTGTCTCCCTCTCTGGCCCTCTCCAGCTTGTGCTCTGTCTCTCTCTCTCCCTCAAAATAAATAAACATAAAAACATTTTTTAAATAAAAATAAAAAATAAAATATGAAGTGCCTTGGGGCACCTGGCTGGCTCAGTCAGAGGAGCATGCAACTCTTGATCTTAGAATTGTGAGTTTGAGCCCCACACTGAGTGTAGAGAATAGTTTAAAAATATAAATATGGGCATCTGGGTGGCTCAGTCAGTTGAGTGTTGGACCTAGGCTCAGGTCACAATCTCATGGTCTGTAAGTTCAAGCCCCACATCAGGCTCTGTGCTGACAGCTCAGAGCCTGAAGCCTGCTTCAGGGTCTGTGTCTCCCTCTCTCTCTGTCCCTCCCCTGCTCACACTCTTTGTTGCTCTCAAAAATAAACAAAGATTTTTTTTAATTTTAATAAAATATTTTTTAAATAATAAAATTTTTAAAATGTGAACTGCCTTGAGAGAAGTTACACTAAAATTCCAGCTGAGATACAGAAACATATCTCAAGATATCAGATCGGTTTTAGATGTCATATTTGGGAGGAAAAAGAGAAGACAATAGCTCTGAAGAGTACAAAGATAAAAGAAAATGGGTAAAGTAATTCAGGGTTAAGAATAGAAAATGTTAGGGCAAAAGGGAAACTACTCAATCACTATGCCACAGCAAAAGTTTGATCTAAAATATATTAGACAGTGCTAGATATTTCTGTCACTTGTCCACAGCCTCAGCCAATCATGTTTTGTACCACATTGAGCCCACCTCCCCTTCCACAGCTAACTAGGCTAGCATTGGGCACCTTTGCCTGAGGCCTTGGGGAAAAAAAGAGCCGCTAGGAAAACCATGATGTTGGGAATAGGAGGAAAAAGAGAAAGAATTTAAAAAAAAGAAATGATGTATTGGAATTGACAACTAGAATTAAAAAGAAACAGACATAATAAGTAAACAGAGATAATGAGTAAAATAAGAGAGATACACAGTAGAGACAACTAAGCATGTCAAAAAATGTAGAAAAAACATGTACAGTTCATGAAAGAATCTTGTCAGTAGAGATTCTTGTTTGTGGCAGCTTTTTAGTTCCTACATGTGTATCCCCTTCCTTTGGGTGGGAACCCTAAGACACAAATAAATGACTAAAAGGGCTTATATTAATTTGTTCCATGCAAAAAAGGACATTTTAAAACCTTTATCATTGAAAGTCTGAACTAGAAGAGTCCTTGAAATCAGACCAATTCACTGTGTTAGGCATGAGGAAAAATGAGGACCACAAAGGAACATAAGGTTATACAGATCGCGAAAGAGCAAGCACACAAAATAAGACCTCCTATTTCCTTAGTCCACTACTCTCTGCCCTACACTGCACTAACACCAACATAGAAACGTTTTTTCCCCCAAAATGAGTATTTTTGCCAGATATTTTTAAATGAATCAGAAATCTTTATATTCATATGTCATTTCCCACCGTTTAAAGTTTCTCTTTATTTACTCTCTGGCTCTCTGTTATCCTTACGAAATACATTCATTAGATTTCTCCTTCTTGAATTTTTTTAAATGTTTTTATTTATTTTTGAAAGAAACAGAGCACGAGCCGGGGAGGGGCAGAGAGAGAGAGAGGGAGACACAGAATCTGAAACAGGCTTCGGGCTCTGTGCTGACAGCTCGGGGCTTGTGCTGACAGACATAGGGCTCAACCTCATGAACCATGATATTGTGACCTGAGCCAAAGTTGGACATTTAAATGACTGAGCCACCCAGGCGCCCCATTCTTCTTGAATTTTTTTGTAATGCATCAGTCACTAAAGACATGACACAGAATATTCATCAGGCCCTACTAGCTTTTCTCCTGCTATAACTGTACATTCAAAACCAGAATTCCTCAGGATGTTATTTCAAATATTACACAATAGTGTTTGAACCCAAACTAGTACATAACAGACATTTTATTTTTTAATGTTTATTCATTTATTTTTGAGACAGAGTGAGCAAAGAAGGGGAGGGCAAAGAGAGAGAGAAAAAAAGACAGAATCCCAAGTTGGCTCTGCGCTTGTACCTACCAACTGCAGGATCATGACCTGAGCCGGAATCTAAAGTTGGACACTGAACCCACTGAGCCACACAGAGGCCCCAAAACAGACATTTTCAATTTAAAAAAAAAAAATCAACTAAGGACCATAAAGATTTCCTTAAAGAAAAACTCATCACCAATATTAGTAAGTAGCAGGAGAGAACAGTGCAAGAACCAAATCTGTAGGGGTGAACGTGAAACGTTTTAAATCACTCCTTATGAATTTTATTGCACTCATTCATCGTGTTATGCGAAGGAAACTGCCACTTGCAAACAAAAATCCCAAAGGGGGGAAATTACTAACCAGAGGGAAGGTGTAGAGAGAGGTGGGGAAAAGGTGACTTAGGGTAAAGATGGTGAAGCCCCAGGCCAGGACTGCAGAACACCTAGATGCTTATTCGCTAAAAAAAACAAAAACAAAAACACTTAAGCTCCTCTAAAGAGACTCTCAAAGGGCACAGCTGGGGGGGAAGTGGGAGAGAATAAGTCCATGTATCTCCAGAGCTGACCTACAGAAAAGCAGAGTCATCAATTTCCCAAGAACATTCTCGGCCATCTTAAACAGTGGACACCGCGTAAGGTCTTCTTAAGGTGAACAAAGTATGAAGTGAAGAGCACGCAACCTGGGGTACTAATGATTAAACAAAGAAAAACACAAAACTCAAATCCAGAGGCCAATTCAGTATAACTAATTAAAGTCTCATATTCAAAGGTTTCTTCCGTCACATAAATTAATGGCGTTGTAAGCATATTATCTTTTGTTCCAACCAATTAAAAGGTGTGTTTTGTTATCTCCATCTGATTGCTGAGAACCCCTTAATTAACCAAGGTCACAAAGCCAGGCTGTGACTCGATCAGGATGGGAATCCGGGTTGTCTGAGCTACTCTTAGTACCGCTTTCGAGAGTACAAGTCACCGTCAACACAGCAGTTTAAGTTCATCCTTACCAGTCCCCCAGCTGCTGAGTTTGAAGACGGTGTAAATAAGGGGCATTTGACTTTCTCCCTCAAAGTAGAACACAGCTGAGCTGTCAAAAGCAGAAAAAGAAGTGAGTGCGGCTGCCGCGCGGACGCTCCATCCCTGCACCAGGTTCGTCGCTCCCCGGAGCCAGTGGCCACGGGACCGAGCCCGCCCCACTCAGATCAAGCAGCCCGAGCCCCGATCGTTTCCGCGCCCGGGGCCGACGGGGCCACGGCTGTCAAACCTGGCGGGACAGGGACAAAGAGCCTCCTCGGCCGCGGACTACCGGCGGATCCCGAGCCTAGTCTCTGCCGACACCTGGGGCAGCGGCCCGGGTGGGGCGGGGAGGGGGGGCGGTAAGGGCGGGACAAGGCGGAGGAGGAGCGGCGCCGGGCCTGAGGGGAATACCGTAAAGGCTCGCGCCGGGCTGGCGAGACGTCTCCCCCCGCCCCCCACCTTCGTCTCGCCCCTTCCCCATTACCTTGCCAGTGGGCTTCTTGTCAGTGTCGCCGGCCGCCAACCGGCTCCGAGCCCGGGCGGCGCAGCGAAAGTCAATTAGCAAGCGTCAGCTGCGTCCCGCGCTCACAAAGCAGCCTCCAGATCGGGATGGAGAAAGGCCGAGATTGAGAATCAGGGACAAGGTGGTTCCCAGCTTGTGGAGATTCTACTCTTCTCGTCCCTCACAGTCCGCTTCCGCTCCGCCTCCCGGCCAGTCCCGGCCCTTCCCCCACTTCGGAGACCAGCGGATTGCAGCGCGCTGTATTATGGGGGTTGTAGTCCCGGAACGCGGAAGAAGCGGCACGTGCTTGTAGCCCAACTGCACCAACTCCAGGGGCCGGACGACGCCGTTGCGTGGCAACCAGAGGAAGCGGCCCGTTTCTTCTCCAGGATTGGAAGATGAGCTTACGAGAGGCAGAAGCTCTGCCTTCACTCACTGCAGGAGCAGAAACGAGTGTCGGCGTCTTAACTCCTGACCCTCCAGCAGGAGACTAAAGATTCCAAGGCTGTGAGCTGGAGGCAAGAGGGCTTACTAGTGATTAAAAGGGTGCTGCAGACAAGAATGCCTGTTTTTGCCCCTGAATGTTCTTAGTGGTGTAAGACAAGAAAAACCAAAAGTACTAACCAATAAATAAGAAACACATTGTTATTTTTCACAGATGATGTAATTATTATGTATGTGGGAAATCCAAAAGAATCCAAGATAAATTGTTGCAATTAATGAGTTAAGCAGATTAACAATCATATTTTTTAAATCAATATTTCTATATTCCAAGGGAAAAGTTAGAGAATTAACTTTTTTTTAAGTTACCGCTTATAATAAGGCCCCTGGGTGGCTCAGTAGTAGATTAAGCTTGAGGCTCTTGATTTTGGCTCTGGTCATGATCTCATGGTAGTGAGCTCCAGCCCCACAGAGCTTCTGTGCTGGGCATGGAAACTACTTAAGATTTTCTCTTTCCCTCTCCCCCACCCCCAGCTCACTCACTCTTTCTTTTTCTCAAAAAAAAAAAAAAAAGATACTACTACTAAAGATAATAATTTCAATTAAATATCAAGTACCTAGAAATAAATTCTTTAAAGTCCAAGATCTATATGAAGAAAACATTTTTTAAAAAACATTGGAGAAGGGCCTCCTGGCTGGCTCCGTTGGTAGAGCATGTAACTCTTGAGCTCAGGGTTGTGAGTTCAAGCCCCATGTTGGGTATGGAATCTGCTTAAAACAAACAAACAAAAACAAACATTGGAGAAGACCTAAGCAAGAGATAATACATTCACAGAAGTTTGAAGACTGAAAGATATCAAGGGATGTAATGCAATTCCCAGTAAAGTCTCAATAGGGGTGTGTGTGTGTGTGTGTGTGTGTGTGTGTGTGTGTGTGTGAAACTTTAGCCAAGTAAAAATTTTATGGAAGAGGAAAGACAAGCATTCATGAGGAAGAGAAGAAAGTAAAAGGAAGAGGAAGACTTGTATTACCAGATATTAAGTTTCATTATAAAGCCATAGTAATTAAGGCAGTGTGGTATTGGATCAAGAATAAACAAACATACCAATGGAACAGAATAAAGAGCCCAGAAGGCCTCACCCATACATGGGAATTTATATTGCCATGGTGGTGATGCACTGCAATGCCTAAAAAATGGTTTTCAATAATTCGTGCTAAGACAAATAGATTCCCATTTGTAAGAAAAACAGTGAAATTAGGCCCTTTACATCACAGACAAAAATCAATTCCAGGCCAGGTGCTTGGGCGGCTCAGTCAGTTAGGGTCTGACTCTTGGTTTCAGCTCAGGTCATGATCTCACAGTTTGTGAGTCTGAGCCCCACATCGGGCTCCACACTGACAGCACAGAGCCTGCTTGGGATTCTCTCTCTCTCTGTCTGCCCCTCCCCTGCTTGCGTGCTCTGTCTCTCTCAAAATAAATAAACTTAAAAGAAATCATGCACCTAGGCGACTCTGTTGGTTGAGTGTCCAACTCTTCATTTCAGCTCAGGTCATGATCCCAGGGTCGCAGGATTGAGCCCCGCATCAGGCTTCCTACTGAGTGTGGAACCTGCTTAGGATTCTCTCTCTCTTTCTCTCTCTCTCCCTCTGTGCCTTTCCCCCATTCGTGCTCTCTCCCTCTCTCTAAAATTAAAAAAAATATATGTTAAAAAAATCAATTTGAGGTGAATAATAGACATATATTTGAATGGCAAAACAATAAAGCTTTTAGACTGTAAATTAGAAGCACATATCCACGACCTTCAGAGTAGAGGATACACCTGAGGTGCCTGGCTGGCCGAGTCAGCAGAGTATGCAACTCTTGACCTTGGGATTGTGAGGTTGAGCCCCACATTGGGGCAGTTTAGTTAAAAAAAAGTAGGTGGCAACCTTTTTAAACGTTTAAACTTTTCTAACTGTAATAGAAAACCTGATCACTTTGACTACATTAATATTTAAAAGTCAGTTTCATCAAATGACACCATTAAAGAGTTAAAAAGCAATCTTCAGAGTCTAATAAGAGATTTACAGCATTTTACTGTACATCTTAAACTTATACAGAGATGAATGTCAATTCTATCTCAATAAAACCCTCCAAAAAATGTATAACACGTATAACCAAGAAACGTCTTATATCCAGGATATATAAAGAATACAATCATGAGAAGATTTGAGCAGGCATGTCACTAAGAAAAATCCAAATAATCAGCAAATGTGAAAAAGTATCAAATTCATATGAAAATAGGGAAATTGAAACCACAGAAAGAGAATACTACACCACCCACCAGAATGGCTAACACTGAAAAAGACTGAAGGGGCACATGGGTGGGCGGCCCAGTCAGTGAAACGTCTGACTCTTGATTTCAGGTCACATCACGATCCAAGGGTCATGGGATTGAAACTGACATGGAGCTGACCATGGAGCTGCTTGAGATTCTCTCTGTCTCCCTTTGCCCCTCTCACCTGCTCGCACTTTCTCTACCTCTCTAAAATTAAAAAAAAAAAAAAAAAAAAAAAGACTGAAAATGACAACTGCTGACTAGAAGTGAAGCAATCAGGATTTTCACTTTACTCTAGGGAGAGCGAATAGACCAGTTTGGAAAAAGCATTTGGCCTTATCTACTAACGTTTAACACAGACCCATACGTGAGCAGCATGTCACTTCCAGGTATAAACTCCTAGAAAGGTGCTCTCGTGGGCACCAGGATGCATGTCAAAGAATGTTAATAGTCATACTATTGGTATAGATAAAAATGGTAATCCAATGTCCTCTACCAATAACATAATAGATAAATTGTGGTATCGTTATATAATGGAATCTACCACAAAAATGAACAAACTACATGCAATGATATATATGAATCTTAAAAACATAATGTTAAAAAGAAACCACTCACAAAAGAATATATACTATATCACTCCATTTTTATAAAGTTAAAAGATAAGAAAAATAATGCATACGTAGGTGTTAAATCTGTAAAGAAGAGCAAGGAAATACTAAGACAGAAGGAACTTAATGGCGAGGAGTTGAGTCTGGGAAGAAGCAATGGGTTTGAATTCTACAAATCTTCTGTTTCTTTTATTTTAATTTTTTTATGTCTTTATTTTTATTTTGAGAGACAGAGAGAGAGGGAGACACAGAATCTGAAGCAGGCTCCAGGCTTCCAGTTGTCAGCACAGAGGCTGACATGGGGCTCCAACCCACGGACTATGATATGAGGTCATGCCCTGAGCCGAAGCCAAGCCACCCACGTGCCCCAAATCTTCTGTTTCTTGATATGGATAGTGGTTACACTGTTGTGGGCTCTATAATAATTAGTTAGACTGTTATTGTAAGAGTTACCATGAGATGGCCACTTTGCCGTGGGGAGCTCCACACACCGACAGCCCCCACCCGCAGACCTGGAACGTCCCCGCGGTTTGAAAAACAGCCAGTCGTGGAGTTCCAGCCTCCCCTCACCCCGATAAAGGAAACAACCAATCCCACCCCGCCACGGTCCAAGGATGCCCATGCCTGGCCATCCGCCCACCCGAGATCAAACCCGGAACTCTTTCACCAGTAAAACACCTTGCCCTCCCCTACCAGGGGCAACTTCCCTGGCCCATCCTGCCGGGACCAGGGAACCTCGCCCGAGAGCGCTCCCACCAAAGGCCTTTTACATTTATCTCTGACTCGGTAATAAAGGGTGCTCTGTTCTCTTTTCCCAGTCTCTTGACATTGTAACTTTTTACTCCACTGATTTTAACCTTACAATTATTTTTAGTCATATAATAATTAGTTAGACATATTTATTTTTATTACTTATTTGTTTTTCCACATATGTATTATATTTACCAATTTAAAAATAAAAGAGCGTTAAGTCTGGAGTCAGATTATGTTCTTTCAATTCTAGGCCCTCCAGCCGAATGACCCTGGGAGAGCTCCATAATTTCTCTAAGTTTCAGTTTCCCCATCTGCAAAATGGCAATAGTAAGGGTACATCATGAGGTCCTCATGAGATTAAAATGAGTAAATGAGTTAATGTATGTAAAGCTGATTGCATAGTGCTTGGCACATGGCAAGCCCTCTGGAACTATTGTTTGTTATCGTGATCACGTTAAAGTATTGAAGTCCCTGAGACAAATAAAATCGTGAGATCATCCCTGTGGCAGGGGGTAGGGAGGAGAGGATAAATACGCAATCAGCCACAGTGTCTGCACCTGCTGAACGGACAGTTTTCTCTACATCGCTGCTGGCTAAAAGGGAAAAGTGTGCATGGCAGCCAGGCATAAAGGAAAAGAGACAATACAGGTCACGTGCACAAAACATGGGATAATCTAGGCAGAGATTACCCCGACTGTCCCATACAGTAGCCACTAGACACATGTGGCTTTTTAGAACTTGCAATGTGTGGCCAGTCTGAATTGAGATGAGCTGTTAAGTATAATGTGCACACCAAATTTTGAAGGTTTAACACAAAAGAATACAAAATATCTCTAATAGTTTTAAAATACTGATTATAGGGGTGTCTGGGTGGCTCAGTCGGTTAAGCCTCCAACTTGGGCTCAGGTCATGATCTCACGGTTCATGGGTTCGAGCTCCGCGTCGGCTTTGTGCTGAGAGCTCAGAGCCTGGAGCCTGCTTCAGATTCTGTGTCTTACTCTCTCTCTGCCCCTCCCTTGTTCGCACTCTATCTCTCTGTCTCAAAAATAAATGAACATTTAAAAAAATAATAAAAATAAAAAAATAAAATACTGATTATAGGTTATATGACAATATTCTGGATATGTTAAATATATTATTATTTATATAACAAAATATACATTAAAATAAATATATATTTTTTATTAAATAAAATATATTATTCAAACTAATTCACTTGTTACATTTTACCTTTCAAATAAGACTACAGGGCACCTGGGTTAAGCATCTGACTTCAGCTAAGGTCATGATCTCATAGTTGGTGAGTTCAACCGAGCAGAAGCCCCACTTTGGGTGAGCGTGAACCCTGCTTCAGGTAAAAACACAAGCCCAGGGTGAGTCTTGCTTTTCTCTCTCTCTCTCTCTCCATCTCCCTCTCTCTGTCACTCTGCCCCTTGTAAGATTCTCTCTCTCTCTGCCCCTTGCTCACTTGCATCCTCTCTCTCTCTCTAAAACAAAAGACTACAAGAAAAAATAAAATTGCATCTGTGGCTTGCAGTATACTTCTATTGGACAATACTGCTACGGAGATATGTGGGAAAGAAGGAAAAAAAAAAAAGGTGGTACAGAACAAGAATTTAGAGGGCTTCAAATGCCAGCCTAAGGAAACTTTAATTACTTTACAAAGTTTTAAGATGAGGAGATGGTTATGTTTTGTCTATAAGACTCTATCTTGTTATGTAGTATTTATGTATGTTAAATCAATCTACTATATTACATTGATAATAATAAATAAGAACAGATAGATTATTATCCATTGTTACCAGACACTGATAGAAGGCAGTCAGTAAATATACGGTGAATGAATGAATCCTCCTGCTGACTTCATACACAAAATCTCTGAATATCATTTATATTTAATAAATGCTGTTTGATAGAGATTTCCTTGGCCAAGATTCATTCATGCTGTTTTCAAGATTTCTTACCACCTCTATTCTATCCCCATCTTCGTGGACAAAGAGAAAATTAATTTGGAAGATTTGAGAGATTACAGTAATGATCATTATCTTTTCTAGCACCTTACAACTTGGAAACCACTTTTTTAGATGGAGTGAGTTGTATTGCCAAACTCCTCACATTCACCTATCAAAGCAAGAACTAGAACCCAAAGAATGTAATCAGCTGCTCAGGTAAATTTAATCAGAGTTGAAGTCTCAGATAGGAAAGTGCCTTGTTAGCAATCTAAGAGTGAAAAAGATATTCTATTCCTAAAGGACAACACTAGTAATATTATGCTAATAAGAAAAATAACCTTTCCAGAGATTAATTACATTGTCTTTCAAGAAAAGAGTTAGAAATTTAAAGGAGGAAAAATTGGATTTGGAGGACTCATTTCTACTCTTATTTATTAAGAGACTGAGCGGGACACAGCTCGGGCCCAAAGTATTGCTCAGATTCGCCAAGGCCATACGAACAACTCTGAACTAAGCCTGGAGGGAGATGCGGCTCTTTTCTGAGAGTTAGAAATGAGGAGAACAGGAGGAAGGAAAGACAGATGAGAAATGAAGGCTGTCTCCCTGAAAGACACCACCGTTGCTGATAAGGACTAAAACTGTAAGCACCTTCCACTGGGCTCCGAGGGACCCATTCAAGCTAATGGAATCTTTGTTCCTCCTCCATCACGATGCTTCTGTGCTTTGCCTGACATTTTCCCACACAGTGTATCAAAGGGCTTCATCTGGGGGAGTCTCATATGTCCGAGGGGGATCACCCTGAAATGCCTTTCTTCTCTGGGGTCTGGGGAGAGGAGCCCGCCAAACCACAGGAAAAGCTCCTAATCAAAAGTATAAGAAAGAGGACGGCCAACAGATACATGAAAAGATGCTCCGCATCACTCATCATCAGGGAAATGCAAGTCAAAACCACAATGAAATATCACTTTACACCTGTCAGATGGCTAAAATCAAAAACATAAGAAACAACAAGCGTAGGCAAAGATGTGGAGGAAAGGAACGCTCCTGCACTGTTGGTGGGAATGCAAAAGGGGACAGCTCCTCGTGGAAAACAGCATGAAGTCTCCCCAAAAACTTAAAAATAGAACTATCCTATGATCTAGTAATCCTACTACTAGGTATTTACCAAAGAATTTTTTTAATGAAACACTAATTTGAAAGGATATATGCACCCATCCACCCCCATGTTTATTGCAGCATTATTTGCAACAGCCAAATTATGGAAGCAGCCCACGCATTCACTGATGGATGAGTGAATAAAGAAAATATGGTACACACACACACACACACACACACAGATGAATATTATTCAACCATAAAAAAGAATGAAATTTTGCCATTTGCAATAACATGGATGGAGCTAGAGAGTATAATGCTAAGCAAAATAAGTCAGAGAAAGACAAATACCATGTTTTCACTCATATGTGGAATTTAAGAAACAAAACAAATGAACAAAAGACAGAGAAAAAGAGAGAGATGCCCCAAGAGTGCACTTGTCATGATGAGAACTGAGTAATGTATAGAATTGTTGAATCACTATATTGTACACCTGAAACTAATATAATACTGTATGTTAACTATACTGGGGTTAAAATTTAATAAGACTAACAAAAAAATTGTAAGCAAGAGTTTGGGCCAAGACACATATGCCACTTACGCTAGGAACTCATCATGTCTCACCCAATTGAAATGCAGACTACTTTGCAGAAAACAGATCTTTTTCATTTAAACTCCCACTTACAAATTGCAAAAAAATTTTTTTAAAAGGCAGAGATGAACATCCAAATTATCAAGATCATAATGACCATTGTATTTCCTCTCAGACTCAAGGTCATGCTCACACACACTCATAGGTTAGATTTTAGCCAAAAGAAAGGTGCAAATATTTTTCTTTTTTTGTTGATCTGCCTAACCACAAATTTACCTACATTTTGCTCATTATTTTAAAATTCAGAATGAGTACCCTCTGTAAAGTAAATGAAATGATGAATGCCATTGCATTCAAAACTCATTACTATACATTTTTTCCCACACGAGGAACTAGATTTAGAAATTAAATCCTCCAGGGACTCCTGGGTGGTTCAGTCAGTTAAGTATATGACTCTTGTTTTCAGCTTAGGTCATTTGGCATTCTCCCTCTTTTCAAAATAAATAAATAATTTAAAAAAAAGAAATTACATCCTCCAAATATTCTAATTTAGATTGAAAGGATTCAATTTTTAATAAGTTTGATAAATCCCAAGGATTAAGCTACTTCCCTTGGCTATGTCTTAGTTAACCCCTTCATAAAAATGTATAGGTATGGGGGGGATGGGTGAATAGGTAATGGGGATTAAGGAGCTCACTTGCCATGATGAGAAAGGCTATTGTATGAAAGTTTGAATCACTATATTGTACACCTAAAACACATATTATATGTTAACTAACTGGAATTAAAATTAAAACTCGACATTAAAAAAATAAAAAATAAATGTTTAATACAGATATCTCTACTTTTTCTCAAGGCGATTATAAGATCTAGATTGATGCATGACATTGTGAATTGCAGAAAAGATGTTACATAGTGTGGAGTTTATTAATATTTTGGTCTAAGCATTACCTAACCTCATTGTATTTAATTTTTATAATCCCAAGAGCTTTGTCTGTCATACATTCCACTGTAACGTGTCCTATAAAATTCACACATTCCAATACATTCCCTGTTGCACACTACTCAGATCAATCCGTCAGCAGAACAGATAGATGCAGCCTTGAAACTCAGAGCCTGTCGGATCCATCTATTCCCACCCACATCCTGTCAGCCATCTCTCTCAGATTCCACCAAAAATGAGAGGGAGGGAATGAAGAGAGAAACTGGCAGGCATTAACCACACTCTCTCCTCACTTCCTGCCTCCCTGCTATTACGGCTGATGATAGCAAGCAGGACACATACTCTCAGTTATCATACAAATAACTATCAATCCAATCACTCCACCCACAAGTATTTATGGAGCACCAACTGCCCAGATTTGGTGTGCCTTGGAGAATATGCGGCACGCACAAAATAGGCCCACGCTTAATGATTTTACAAGGAGTTTGGGAAAACAAGCCCAACAAGGAAAGTAATTAAAGAGCAATATAGATATTACTAAATTATATGATACCAGTGATAAGTATTATAAAAATATAAGATAATATAATGTTTATAATGTGCATAACTCAGACCGACTGGTCGATAAGGAAAGTTCAAATATGAAAGGACATTGTTAACTTTGGATCCCTATTCTTCTGTTACCACGACTGCTGGGAACTCATAACCAAAATGTTCTATACAAGTACAGAGACAATAATGCTCATGGGTAAAACATAATAGCTAACGTTTGTAGAATTCTCAAAGTATTTTTGCATTATCTCATCTAATTTTTATAACAGTCTGAGAGGTACACAAATAAGTAATTATCTCTGTTTCTTGGTTGAGGAAACAAAGGCTCAGAGTAGGGACAGGACTCACCCAAGGAGACACAGATTGTTGGTGGCAGAGGCAAGATTAGAAATTAGGTCCTTTGAGGGGGTGGCTCAGTCGGCTAAGCATCTGACTTGATTTCAGCTCAGGTCATAATCTCAGGGTTCATGAGATTGAGACCCATCTGGGGCTCTGTGCTGAACGCATGGATCCTGCTTGGGATTCTCTCTCTCCTTTTCTCTCTGCCTCTCTCTTGCTCACACATGCACCATGTGCATGCATGCACACGCATTATGACATCTCATTGAGGACTGTACTCTTTCAATAACAATAGCAGTCTGTTTTCTGAATAGTTGTGTAATGGGATAAAAAAAATATCAAAGCATTTCCCTCCCTTTTCCTGTGTATGGAAACAACCATAAGAATGTTGGGGACTTTAGTTTTCTTTCTTACAGTTTCCTAGAATCTACACTAATGCCTAGCTCATATTAGGTGTTCCAAATAAACGTTTCTAAGAAGTCAATCCTAGGGGCACCTATGTGGCTCAGTCAGTTAAGCATCAACTCTTGATTTTGGCTCAGGTCATGATCTCATGGTTCCTGAGATCAAGCCCTGCATCAGGCTCTGTGCTGACAGTGCAGAGCCTGCTTGAGATTCTCTCTCTCCTTCCTCTCTGCCCCTCCTTGGCTCACTCTCTCTCTCTCTCTCTCTCTCTCTCAAAATAAATAAATATTCATTTAAAAAAAGAAGTCGGGGTGCCTGGGTGGCTCAGTCGGTTAAGCCTCCAACTTCGGCTCAGGTCAGATCTCACGTTCGTGGGTTCTTCCCCGCTTCGGGCTCTGTGCTGACAGCTAGCTCAGAGCCTGGAGCCTGCTTCCGGATCTGTGTCTCCTTCTCTCTCTGTCCCTCCCCCTCTCATGCTCTGTCTCTCTCTCTGTCGAAAATAAATAAAACATTAAAAAATTTTTAAAAAGGAGTCAATTCTATACAATTTTGGGAAAGATTGATTTGCTTAGGACAGATGTTTTCAGAGACCAAACTATAATTCACTACTTGGCTCACTAAATACGGATTTTAAAATTATTCTAGATCCCAGAGCCCCATTCAAGGACATTTTTATTCAGGGAGTATTGAATGAAGCCCAGGAATTAATACTTTTAAAATGATTCTGCAATAATTCTCATGAACCACCAGGTTTGGAAACCTCTGGTTTAAAGCATCTTGTTTCTCTTTATTCCTCCCTCCCCTCAGATTAGTCTGTAGAAAGGCAAAAAAGTAGATGGAAAGAGGGGTGCCTGCCTGGTTCAGTCAGTAGACCATGCCCACATGTAACTCTTGATTTGGGGATCTTGAGTTCAAGCCCCACGATGGGCGTAGAGTTTACCTAAAATAAAAAAAGTAATTGGGAAGAGAAAGATAAACATGTGAGCCTAAAGATTAACTCTTAGGAGACACCTGTCCTAGTCCTGATTGTTTTCCTGTTTTCAGTTCCAGTCCCTTACAAACCTCAATTCTGTTTCAGCCTTTGAATTCATTTATTTAACTATTCATTCAGCAATGAGCCAAAGGCTGGGAAAATAGCAGTACCTGCCCTCCTTGAGTGAGAGTCCAGTGAAGTCAATAAACAAATGGATGCTATGTCAGAAGATAATAAACACTATGAAGAACAGAAAATCTAGATAAGTTGGAGAGCAACAAGGTACATGGGAACTATTTTATTCAGGGTAGGTCTATATGAAATCAATTCCATTAGACATCTCTGTATCTTATAATAAATGTGCCTTGCCTGAAGCCGTCTTGATGGAAGGGATCAGTAGGATTTCCTGATTGCAGGCAATAGAAACTGATTCTAATGAACTTAAGAAAAAAAGGAAGGGGCGCCTGGGTGGCTCAGTCGGTTAAGCATCCGACTTTGGCTCAGGTCATGATCTTACAGTCCATGGGTTCCAGCCCCGTGACAGGCTCTGTGCTGACAGCTCAGAGCTTGGAGCCTGCTTCAGATTCTCTGTCTCCTTCTCTCTCTGCCCTTCCCCCGCTCACACTCTGTCTCTCTCTTAAAATAAAAGACATTTAAAAAAATTTTTTTTAAGGAAATATGTCAAGGATTCAGTGAATTGATAAGATGCTATAGAACCAAAGTGAGAAGACGGTTAGGAATTGAGGCTTTACTGGAGTATCCAGTGGTCCAACGACTGTCTTTTAACAAAGATGACCTGGTCAGAACACCTCCACCACATCTAAGTGACATTGCTAGCTCTACAGGTACATTTAGTGAATTTTAACAGTCTCCTCACGTAGGCATTGTTTGCTCCAGACTTAAAGCTCCAAGTGGGAGAAGCTGAAAGGTCAGTCCTAAGGTGGTCAGCTGCCAGCGTTCCAGCTACAAAGAGTAGAAGAGAAAGGAACTCCCTTCTGGGGCAGCCAAGGAGGGGAGCACAGCACAGTATCTCCAAAAGCTGCCATCTACTAAGAGACTCACCATGCAGGTAAGGCCTTGGATACTGGACTACCATAAAAGGCAAAAATTCTACTGTGTGTTTCTGTTTCTTGCAACAAAATTAGCTGTGACATAGTCCCCAGAGGAAGGCTAAAAACTAAGACCAAGTCTGAACATAGAATGTAAAATTCTGTTCTGTCCCAGGACATTTAATAAGCATTAACTGGGCACAATGCCAGGGTGCTGAAGACCAAATGTGAGGCCAAAAACAATATTTATTTTTCTTGGCTTAATGATCCAGATGGTCCAGGTGGACCTCAAATATCCTCAATTTCCTCATTTGTAAGAATGTAGATAATATATATACCTACCTTATAGAGTTCTGGTGAAGATAAAACTTAGATAATCCACGTAAAACCCTTTTAACTATGTTTGGCCAACACATAATAAGCACTAGCCCTGGTTAGCTAACTCAATAGCTACTGTATTTCATCAGTATCTTTAATGCCATCGGTTGTAAAAATAGATTATTATTTTATCAATTATAATCAAAGAAAATAATTTCTGATCAAACTCTGATACAATACTTTCTATAACTTAGACTTTTACTACACAAGCTCATCCTCCATGCCATCGGGAATGTTGGTGATGCAACATTGCTTAAAGAATGCTCCTGGGACACCGGGCCAGCTCAGTCAGGAGAACATGTAACTCTTGATCTCAGGGTCATGAGTTTGAGCCCCATGGTAGATATGGGGATTACTTAGAAAAATAAAATCTTAAAAAAATAAAAAAGAGTATTCTCAATGATTTCCAGGATTATCTACCAAATTAGTCACATCCATTCTGTAGGTCATTTTGAACATCAATTATATTCAACATATGTGGCACCAATAATGCATTTAACTCAGTTCAAGTGATGACAGTTTGAACAGCTATGACCGCATTTACATCTAACCAGATAATTACGTCTCTGTCGTAACTGCCACTGGGCCAATAGTGACCGCAGACACATCCTGATTTCACAGATGTAACATGTAAATTTATAAAATGATCAAAACTTGTACAATTTCAAGGGACTCTGAAGATGACAGGAGTTTGTTCAGGAGTTCAAAATCTAGTTTTATAAAGCAAAGGGACAAAAAGGAATAGCTTTGACAGATGTTTGCAATGAGTCATCTTTGTTGCTGTAAACTTGTAGAAAACTGTTAAAATTGTTACTATAGTGAATACTAAAAGGAAAGTATTTTCAGAATTGCTAGGCCAAACTGATATGCAGAGTTTTCTCAGAATCCAAGAACTATAAGGGTAGAAGAGAATCACACAAGACTTAAATCCATCCGTTCAACATCATCCTTGACATCTAAAAATCACACAGCCCTTTAAATTCCTGCAGTGAAAGTAAACTCACAATTTTCAAGGGAAGTTTATGTCAGGGAGATATGCTTAGAGTTCTTCCATCTGTTTAAAAATAACAGGGGTGCCTGGGTGGCTCAGTCGGTTAAGCATCTGACTTCAGCTCAGGTCATGATCTCATGATTTGTGAGTTCGAGCCCCGCCTCGGGCTCTGTGCTCACAGCTCAGAGCCTGGAGCCTGCTTCGGATTCTGTGTCTCCCTACCTCTCTCTCTGACCTTCTCTGCTCATGCTCTGTCTCTCTGTCTTTCAAAAATAAATAAACATGAAAAAAAATTTTAATAACAACAGGGAGCCTGGGTGACTCAGTCAGCTAAGCCTCCAACTCTTGATTTCAGCTCAGGTCATGATCTCACAGTTCTTGGGATCAAACCCCATGTCAGGCTCCATGCTGATGGCATGCAGAGCCTGCTTGGGCTCTCTCTCTCCCTCTCTCTTTGCCTTTCCTCTCTCTCTCTCTCTTTCTCAAAATAAATAAATAAAGTTTAAAAATACTCTAAAAATAACAACAAAAAGTATACTTCCTGTGCCATCCACCTCTCTGGCTGAGTCCTATCCTTTAGGACTATAGTTTCAAGCAAAACCACTCTTCTACCCAGGACCCACCACAACCCACACACCCCCCCTTGTGTCTTCTCTTTTCCAAGGCCCATCAATTCTGAGGGTCAACAATCTGAACTGAGCTCAGTTGTGTGGCTCTTCTACTGGTCTTACTTGGAATCACTATGCATCATCTGGCGGCCTGACTGTTGTGGGGCCATCTAAGACAAACCCACTCACAAGCCTAGTGGTTGTCCTGGCTATCAGCTTCATGTCTCTGCACATGGTCTCCTGTCCCCAACAGGTCTCGACTACTTGAACACTAGTGTTGGGACAACAAGAAAGTGAGAGCAGAGGTTGCAAGGCCTATTAAGACCCAGCCTGAGTACTCCCACAATGACAGTTCTGCCACGTTCTATTGGCCAAAACAAAAACAGGCCAGTTCAGATTAAAAGATGTAGATAAATAGACTTCGCTTCTTTTTGGGAGAAGCAGGAAAATCACAATACAAAGGGATTTGGATAGCAGGAGGTGCTTAGCATCTGACTTGCATCATCTCACTTACTCTCCTCAACAACCTGTTGAGTAGGCACTATTGTTATTATGTCATATTACATACGAGTAAGAATGATACACTGAACAGGTGACCTCATTAGTTATAACTGGAAACACAACTATCTTTCTTTTCTCCCCTTCCCATTCAAACCAGTTCTTTAGGGATGAAATCTAATGCACGTCCTGTGACTTTTCTAGTCACTCAGGTACTAAAGTTTGTTATTAGACTTCTAAAACAGTCTTAGCTCAGCAATTAAAATGTTCAGTCCCATGTAATAGGATGACTTCCAACTTCTCATTCTGTAATTGTCATAGCACTAATTGATTCAAGCAAGAATCATCAATGGATGCTAAACATAGCTGGTGGAAGTTTGATTAGGAAAAGGAAATTTATGTTGTTTCCATATATCTTCCTTCAAAATAATTATTCATTACAAATGGGAAAATTGTAACTTTATGGTAGAGAAATCTGGCAGATGTCATATGATCCAAACAATCAAAGTCAACATGAGGGGTGCCTGGCTGACTCAGTCAGTGGAACCTTAGGCTCTTCATCTTGGGGTCATGAGTTAAAACCCCATGTTGGGCATGGAGCCTATTAAAAAAAAAAAAGAAAAGGAATCAACATGAATAATGGAACAAACTGGCACCATATACCTCTTCATATAAAGTGTTAAGAAGAACACAGAGTCAGTTAAGAAATATTCCTGCTACAAATGTAAAATTTCAATCTAGTCATCGGGAACATTTAATAAAGTCAAATTGAGTGATGTCCTACAAAATAAATGGCCTATAATTTTTAAAATGACAAGGTCATAAAAGACAAAAATGGCTGAAGAACTTCCCAGATTAAAGGAGATTGAAGACACATGACACTAAATGTAATGCATGAGAGGGATCCCACTTCAGGATCAAGGCCTCACAGGATACCTAGCACAATAGCTCTCCCCAAATATCCTATTCTAATCTCCAGACTTCCCTTAAGAATAGGGGTGTTGTCCGCTAAGTACTGGGGAATCAATGCTCAACTACCTCTTCTTCAGCCTCTGATTTAGTGATCTTACCCATCACTTAATTTTTTTATGTTTTTTCTTTATTTTTGAGAGACAGAGAGAGACAGCACGAGCAGGTGAGGGTCAGAGAGAGAGGAAGACACAGAATCCGAAGCAGGTTCGAGGCTCTGAGCTGTCAGCACAGAGCTCGAACCCACAAACCATGAGATCACTTAACTGTCTGAGCTACCCAGGGGCCCCTTACCCATCACTTTAGAATTTGGGTGAGTTTATAATCATTTCGGGGGACTCATTCAAATGGGGACAAGAAGAGTCCTATTTTAACGTCCCATTACATAAGGAAACTAAGGCTTTAAAAGCTTAAAGAACCTGTCCTAGGTCATAGATA
>NC_043701.1:97806474-97808796 GCF_006229205.1 Suricata suricatta | reverse complement strand
TTGTATCTTTTTAGACCCTTATTAGGTTATTTAGGGAATTTGCTCTACTTCTTGCTTATCAAACATTTACTGTGATGTGCCTTTCAGATATTGTCTCAGTTTACCTTTTATAACTGTATTATGTAGCTATCCTCCCATTTAACTGACAAGAAAATTGAGGTTCAGAGAAGTTAAATGACGGGTCCACGATCTCACAGCTAGTAAGGTATAAAGCTCAAATTCAAAGCCACCTGAATCTTAACTCCAAACTCATGCTCATAGACACAATACTATTCACCTCCCCACACTCAATGTATAAATTTATCTCCAGCTTTTACCTCACCTCTTTGATAAAGGACTTGAAACAATTGTTATTTAAATATAAGGATGCATATCAGTCAAAATGTGCAAAGGGGAGAAACACTCAACCTAGAAGTGGGAAGGTAGCAGCCAACTGACAGGATGGAGGTGGGGAGGATGATCTCACCAAAACAAACAAAAAGCCAAAACTTAACAAAGGGAAGAAACTCAAAATGAGTACAAGAGGGTTTTTGAGTTTTCTGGAAAATCACTATAAATCACACAGTTCATGGGGCGCCTGGGTGGCTCAGTTGGTTAAGCATCCAGCCTCGGCTCGGGTCATGATCTCATGGTTCATGGGTTTGAGCCCCGTGTCAGGCTCTGTGCTGACAGCTCAGAGCCTGGAGCCTGCTTCAGATTCTGTGCCTCCCTCTCTCTCTGACCCTCCTCTGCTCGCACTGTCTCTCTCGGTCTCTCAAAAAACATAAAATAAATAAAGAAATAAATAAATCCCACAGTTCTCAAGGTAAGGAAAAGAATAAATGTCAACATTCTTACCAGATCATCGAGAGCTGTGTCTATTACTGCAAAACAAACCACTCTAACACTTAGTGGTTTTCAACAGCAACCCGTTAATTATAGTCCATTTATGATCCCCTGGGTCAACTGGGCTCAATAGCTGGGTGGTTTTGGTGTTCCACATCTTGGGGCTCAAATGGTCTAGAGAGGTTCTAGAGAGGTTCTAGATGACACACAATTTTGGCACCCTGTGGATGCGTGAGAGAACTGCTCAGCTGGAATAGTACCAGAGCTGGGCCTCTCTATCCATGTGTCTCTGGCCTCTGTCTCTGCCTCTTCCTCTCCAGGTAGCCTTCTCTATGTGGGCTCTTGATGTCGCCTCTTCAATATGAAAACTGGACTTCTGACATGAACTCAGAGCTACCCAAAGTGAGCATTCTAAGAAAGTAAAAATGGAAGCTACCAGTCTTTTTAAAGAGTAGACCTAGAATGGACACAGCGTCCCTTTTGCCACATTTTATTTGTCAACATAAGTAGTGTATCAGAAAACATGATTCATCCGAGCCTTCTTTGGAGAGTAGCTACCATAGAGAGAGATCAACTTTTTCCCCTAGAACTTTACTATGAAATTATTACATATATTATTTTTATTAAAATTTTATAAAAAATACAAAGGTGGACTGCCTGGGTGGCGCAGTCAGTTAAGCTTCCCTCAAATCTTGGTTTTGGCTCAGGTCATAATCTCAGGGTTTGTAGGTTCAAGCCCCACATCGGGCTGTGTGTTTGCAGTGCAGAAACTTCTTGGGATTCTCTCTCTCTCCCTCTCTCTCTCTCTCTGCCCCTCCACCCCATGTCTCTCTCACTCTCAAAATTAATAAAATAAAATAAAATAAAATAAAAAGATATGTTACCTTTGACCATGACTTTTTATGTGACTTTTTTATATGACTCTTAAGAAAGTCAAAATATAGGGGCGCCTGGGTGGCTCAGTTGGTTAAGCCTCCGACTTCGGCTCAGGTCAGATCTCACGATCGTGGATTCGAGCCCCGCGTCAGGCTCTGTGCTGACAGCTAGCTCAGAGCCTGGAGCCTGCTTCCCGTTCTATGACTCCTCTCTCTCCCCCTCTCATGCTCTGTCTCTCTCTGTATCAAAACTAAATAAAACATTAAAAAAAAAAAAAAGAAAGAAAGTCAAAATATAATGTCAAATGAGAGAAAGGAAATTTCTGAGGAAACCCAGGGTAATGCATTGCAAACATAGTACATAATGATAATTTGAATGGATACAGGGGTAAAAGAGAATTTATAGAAATAGATAGGGGGCACCTGGGTGGCTCAGTCGATTGGGCGTCTGACTTCGGCTCAGGTCATGATCTCACGGTGTGAGTTCAAGCCCTGCATCAGGCTCTGTGCTGACAGCTAGCTCAGAGCCTGGAGCCTGTCTTCAGATTCTGTGCCTCCCTCTCTCTCTGACCCTCCCCTGCTCATGCTGTCTCTCTCTCTCTCTCTCTCTCTCTCTCTCTCT
>NC_043701.1:97801513-97806374 GCF_006229205.1 Suricata suricatta | reverse complement strand
TTGTATCTTTTTAGACCCTTATTAGGTTATTTAGGGAATTTGCTCTACTTCTTGCTTATCAAACATTTACTGTGATGTGCCTTTCAGATATTGTCTCAGTTTACCTTTTATAACTGTATTATGTAGCTATCCTCCCATTTAACTGACAAGAAAATTGAGGTTCAGAGAAGTTAAATGACGGGTCCACGATCTCACAGCTTAGTAGGGTATAAAGCTCAAATTCAAAGCCACCTGAATCTTAACTCCAAACTCATGCTCATAGACACAATACTATTCACCTCCCCACACTCAATGTATAAATTTATCTCCAGCTTTTACCTCACCTCTTTGATAAAGGACTTGAAACAATTGTTATTTAAATATAAGGATGCATATCAGTCAAAATGTGCAAAGGGGAGAAACACTCAACCTAGAAGTGGGAAGGTAGCAGCCAACTGACAGGATGGAGGTGGGGAGGATGATCTCACCAAAACAAACAAAAAGCCAAAACTTAAGAAAGGGAAGAAACTCAAAATGAGTACAAGAGGGTTTTTGAGTTTTCTGGAAGCAAAGGTAGACAGGAAAATCACTATAAATCACACAGTTCATGGGGCGCCTGGGTGGCTCAGTTGGTTAAGCATCCAGCCTCGGCTCGGGTCATGATCTCATGGTTCATGGGTTTGAGCCCCGTGTCAGGCTCTGTGCTGACAGCTCAGAGCCTGGAGCCTGCTTCAGATTCTGTGCCTCCCTCTCTCTCTGACCCTCCTCTGCTCGCACTGTCTCTCTCGGTCTCTCAAAAATAAATAAAAAACATAAAATAAATAAAGAAATAAATAAATCCAACAGTTCTCAAGGTAAGGAAAAGAATAAATGTCAACATTCTTACCAGATCATCAAGAGCTGTGTCTATTACTGCAAAACAAACCACTCTAACACTTAGTGGTTTTCAACAGCAACCCGTTAATTATAGCCCATTTATGATCCCCTGGGTCAACTGGGCTCAATAGCTGGGTGGTTTTGGTGTTCCACATCTTGGGGCTCAAATGGTCTAGAGAGGTTCTAGAGAGGTTCTAGATGACACACAATTTTGGCACCCTGTGGATGCGTGAGAGAACTGCTCAGCTGGAATAGTACCAGAGCTGGGCCTCTCTATCCATGTGTCTCTGGCCTCTGTCTCTGCCTCTTCCTCTCCAGGTAGCCTTCTCTATGTGGGCTCTTGATGTCGCCTCTTCAATATGAAAACTGGACTTCTGACATGAACTCAGAGCTACCCAAAGTGAGCATTCTAAGAAAGTAGAAATGGAAGCTACCAGTCTTTTAAAGAGTAGACCTAGAATGGACACAGCGTCCCTTTTGCCACATTTTATTTGTCAACACAAGTAGTGTATCAGAAAACATGATTCATCCGAGCCTTCTTTGGAGAGTAGCTACCATAGAGAGAGATCAACTTTTTCCCCTAGAACTTTACTATGAAATTATTACATATATTATTTTTATTAAAATTTTATAAAAAATACAAAGGTGGACTGCCTGGGTGGCGCAGTCAGTTAAGCTTCCCTCAAATCTTGGTTTTGGCTCAGGTCATAATCTCAGGGTTTGTAGGTTCAAGCCCCACATCGGGCTGTGTGTTTGCAGTGCAGAAACTTCTTGGGATTCTCTCTCTCTCCCTCTCTCTCTCTCTCTGCCCCTCCACCCCATGTCTCTCTCACTCTCAAAATTAGTAAAATAAAATAAAATAAAGTAAAATAAAAAGATATGTTACCTTTGGCCATGACTTTTTATGTGACTTTTTTATATGACTCTTAAGAAAGTCAAAATATAGGGGTGCCTGGGTGGCTCAGTTGGTTAAGCCTCCGACTTCGGCTCAGGTCAGATCTCACGTTCGTGAGTTCGAGCCCCGCGTCAGGCTCTGTGCTGACAGCTAGCTCAGAGCCTGGAGCCTGCTTCCCGTTCTATGTCTCCTTCTCTCTCTCCCCCTCTCATGCTCTGTCTCTCTCTGTATCAAAACTAAATAAAACATTAAAAAAAAAAAGAAAGAAAGTCAAAATAAGTCAAAATATAATGTCAAATGAGAGAAAGGAAATTTCTGAGGAAACCCAGAGTAATGCATTGCAAACATAGTACATAATGATAATTTGAATGGATACAGGGGTAAAGGAGAATTTATAGAAATAGATAGGGGGCACCTGGGTGGCTCAGTCGATTGGGCGTCCGACTTCGGCTCAGGTCATGATCTCACGGTGTGAGTTCGAGCCCTGCATCAGGCTCTGTGCTGACAGCTAGCTCAGAGCCTGGAGCCTGTCTTCAGATTCTGTGCCTCCCTCTCTCTCTGACCCTCCCCTGCTCATGCTGTGTCTCTCTCTCTCTCTCTCTCTAAAATAAATAAAAACAGTAAAAAAAAAAAAAGAAAGAAAGAAAAAGAAATAGATGGTTAACATTTCCCTTGGGTTATCCCACTTGAATACCTATGGCTTTAGCAGGGAATATTACAATAGATAATAATTCTAAAACTAGTGGATGACTGTACCAATGCTCTCCACCCAAAACGTCATAGAAACATACTCAGTGGTGAACAGTGTTAGAGGATATCAGGAAACAGAGACAATTATATGATTTAGTGTCTTAGTAAACTCTACCTAGATATAGGAAAGAGATTAAAGCTAGCATGAGGCTAAAGCTGAAATTGCTAAAGAAGCAACAATCACTCATATTTTTCCAGGATTGGGAGACATTTAGTCATTTTCATGACTTTGGACAATGCACTATACATATTTTGTCTCTGTTCAGACAGGTGTCCATCACAATCACAGAGAAGCCTTGTCTGATACTGGTTTTCTGTGAAATTATTTATGTTCAAGAGGAAAACAGCAAGGCATAGCTGCGAGTACCAGGTCAGCTCATAGCAACACTGGGTGCTAAAAATACTTACATCACCAGCTGATAGTACTAACCCAGCACCAGGAAAGGCGGCTCTTTTCCTCTGTCTCAAGTGTCATATCAGGGAAAAAGGAAAGGAAATAATCTTAATGTGTAATTGCAGGGGACTGGTGGAGTAAGTTAGGGGATTGTGCATCTATATAATGGAATACTATGTAGCCATTAAAATGGTGCAAGGGAAGAAAATCTAATCACATACAGAGATGTTCTCTGTATTAGTAAAAAGACTGATTACAAAGCAGTATTTATAGTGTATTTATAGTTTGGTAAGCTATATATACACATGCATAGAAAAAAGACTGAACACGGTCACCTGGGTGGCTCAATTAGTTAAGTGCCCAGCTTTGGCTCAGGTCATGATCTCACGGTTTGTGGGTTCGAGCCCCACATCAGGCTCTGTGCTGACAGCTAGCTCAGAGCCTGGAGCCTGCTTCAGATTCTGTATCTCCCTCTCTCTCTGACCCTCCCCTGCTCATGCTCTGTCTCGCAAAAATAAATAAAAAACATTTTTAAATTTTTAAATAAAAAAATTAAAATTTTTAATAAAATTTTTAAATAAAAAAAACACTGAACATAAACATCAATATTAACATTGACATATCTGGGGGCATCTGGGTGGCTCAGCCCAACTTCAGCTCAGGTAATGATCTGGAGGTTCGTGAGTTCCAGCCCCACGTCTGGCTCTCTGCTGTCAGTGCAGAGCCCTCTTGGGGTCCTCTGTCCCCTTCTCTCTGAATCTTCCCCACTTCTACACAAGTGCCCACACATGTGCACTCTCTCTAGCTCAAAAATAAATAAACACTAAAAGTAATAAAATATGGCACCTTGATGGCTCAATGGGGTAAGCATCTGACTTGGGCTCAGGTCATGATCTCATGGTTCATGAATTTGAGCCCCATTATCTGGTTCTCTGCTGTCAGCTCAGAGCCTGCTTCAGATCCTCTGTTTTCTTCTCTCTGTCTCTTCCCCTCCCGAACTTGTGCTGGCTCTCTGTTTCTCTCTCTCTCAAAAAAGAAATAAACTTTAAAAAATAAATTAACAAAAAATAATATAATAAAATTGGTATATTGGGTTCCTGAGATTATGGCAAATTTTTTCCCATAGTTTCTCAATGCAGATATATTACTTTCACAATAAGAAAGAACCGTGCTATTGCTATGGCCCTTGTTTAACAAGGCTCACAACATGAGTGAAAACCCAGAAGCAGAGATTCATAGAGAGACTGAAAAAATATTCAAGGGCTTCAGCCACTCGCATGTATGGAGCAAGATTTATATTCCAGTATGCAAATTAAGCATACTGACTTGCATTTCTCTGCAGATGAGGGTAATAACAAAGTAGTTTTGGGGACACCTCAATCAATTGAGCCTCCGACGTCAGCTCAGGCCATGATCTCACAGTTTGTGAGTTCGAGTCCTGCATTGTGCTCACTGCTGTGCTCGTGGAGCCCACTTTAGATCCTCTGTCTGGCTCTCTCAGTGCCCCTCCCCTGCTTGCATTCTCCCTCTCAAAAAAATAAACATTTTTTTTAAATAGTTTTGGATTAGCTCAAAAGGATTAGCTCAAAATAATTAAATCGATGAATCTTCACAATAACCCTAAAACATAAATACTATTATGATTCCATTCTGCAGATGAGAAAACTCAAAGTGACTAGTCAAGTAATTTTCCCAAAGCCCTATAGCTAACAAGTGGTAAAGAGGAATTTGAATCCAGACCTTCTGTTTCTAAAGTCTGTGCTCTTAACATTTGCTTGAAAAATGAAGGCAGATTTTAAACATACTTTTCATAGAATCACATAAATATTCCTGTACTCTCCTTAGATTTTAAATGGTTTTAATGCTTATTTATTTTTGAGAAAGAGAGAGAGAGAGTGAGCATGGGAGGGGAAAGAGCGAGGGGGAGACACAGCATCCAAAGCAGGCTCCAGGCTCTGAGCTGTCAG
>NC_043701.1:97800027-97801413 GCF_006229205.1 Suricata suricatta | reverse complement strand
GAAATATCATCACACTGCAATATTGCAATGGGTATGATAAATTATTGTTATAACAGAAAACATTATGAATACTTTCATTTTACCATACAAATAGTTTTCAGTTATATTGCTACTTCATCTCTTAAAACCATGTAGATCCTTAGAATATTTAAGTTCTTCTTTTAAAAATTTCAGTAATGGGGTGCCTGGGTGGCTCAGGTGGTTAGGCGTCCGGCTTCAGCTCAGGTCATGATCTCATGGTTCGTGGGTTCCAGCCCCGCGTCAGGCTCTGTGCTGACAGCTAGCTCAGAGCCTGGAGCCTGCTTCGGATTCTGTACCTCCCTCCTCTCTGACCCTCCCCTGTTTGCACTGTCTCTGTCTCTCAAAAAAAAATTTTTTTTTAATTTTCAGTATTGGGGGTATCTGGCTTGCTCAGTCAGTAGAGCATGTGACTCTCAATATCAGGTTCACAAATTCTAGCTCCACATTGGGCATGAAGCCTACTTTAGAAAATAATAATAAAATAAAATTGTCAATGTTATGATATTACAAAGTAAACCAACACGAGTATACTAATCAATTTGTTCAACATCTCTTCATTTGAGACTATATCTTAATCTGTCATGGCCAGAAGACATGCTCTATGGATATTCGTTTGATGGTTATTTATACATGAAATTTATGAAATTCATATAAAACCTTTTTGTTTCTTTGGTCTAATTTTCTTATATTTTATTTGAAATTTTTTAATGTTTTTTATTTATTCTTGAGAAACAGACAGTGCGAGCAGGGGAGAGTCAGAGAGAAAGTGAAATACAGAATCTGAAGCAGGCTCAAGGCTCTGAGCTAGGTGTCAGCACAGAGCCCAACACAGGGCTCAAACCCACGAACTGTGAGATCAGATCTGAGCCAAAGCCGGACGCTTAACCAACTGAGCCACCCAGGCACCCCTCTTATATTTTATTTGAAAGGCATTGTTGTTGAATATCTTTTGATTTAGAAAAGCTATTTTCTCTAAAATTAAAGAAATTATCACTTTCAAAAGTAAAACCGCCATATAAGATTTTTTTTTGGTAAACTTTTGCTAACATTGGTAATAACAATGAGTAGTTTACACCAAATAATTGTGGCCAGCACAACTTCAAAATAAATTTCATTTTTCTGGAAAGGCTGCAAATTGCTCTTTGCTTGAAAATCTTCTATTTTTTAACTTTTCTAACACATCTTGTATCTTGTCTAAATTAACCAATTATTTTGACAAAATTTAGAAACATTTTTCTGTTCATGTGTTCAAGAGTAAGATTATAGGGGTGCCTGGGTGGCTCAGTAGGTTAAACAACCACCTTTGGTTCAGGCCATGATCTCACAGTTCATGAGTTCGAGCCCCACATCAGGTTCCATGCTGAT
>NC_043701.1:97795624-97799927 GCF_006229205.1 Suricata suricatta | reverse complement strand
CCTGAGCCACCCAGGCACCCCATTACTGAAATTTTTAAAAGAAGAACTTAAATATTCTAAGGATCTACATGGTTTTAAGAGATGAAGTAGCAATATAACTGAAAACTATTTGTATGGTAAAATGAAAGTATTCATAATGTTTTCTGTTATAACAATAATTTATCATACCCATTGCAATATTGCAGTGTGATGATATTTCATTATCATGTTATATAAGGATGGGGTAAGAATAGTGGTCACTTTGTGGGGATACAGATTGGAGAAGGAATCAGGGAGCCTTCTGAAGAGCTATCTATTTCTTAATCTGGGTGGTGGTTAAATGTGTATAAGCATGTGAAAAGGTATTGAGTTATACACTTAAGATTTGTGCACTTTATTGCATGTACGTTATATCTCAACATAAAAGTTTAAAACTTCGTGGTCCTTTTCTCTCTCTCTCTCTCTCTCTTTTTAAAGAGATTGAAAGAGAGAGAGAGAGAGAGAGAGAGAGAGAGAGAGCAGGGGCAGGGCAGAGAATCTCAAGCAGGCTGCGCACTGCCAGTGCAGAGCCCAATGCAGGGCTCAAACTCACGAACCATGAAATAATGACCTGAGCTGAAATCAAGAGTTGGATGCTTAACCTACGGAGGCACCCAGGTGCCTCTCATGGTTCATTTTTTTAAAAATTTAAGTATAGCTCAGCTGAGTAAGATTTCTCCAAGTTAGTACAAATCTATAAACGAACTATAACCACTCAAGAGAGTTTAAGTTGATATTACTCCCAGTAGAAAACAAAATAGGGGGAAAATTTAACATTTTATTATTTTTTTTAAAGAATGAAACTGGACCGCTTTCTTATATTACACACAAAAATAAATTCAAAATGAGTGAAAAACCTAAATGTGAGACAGAAAACTATAAAAATCCTGGGAGGGAAAACAGGCAACAACTTCTTTGACCTTGGCTGCAGCACCTTCTTTCTAATGGGTGAAAGATTTATATGATCTGAAGAGAAACCAGAGTATAGTACCTTCTTTCTAGACATGTCTCCAGAGACAAGGGAAACAAAAGCAAAAATGAACTATTGAGACCTCATCAAGATAAAAATCTTCTGCACAGGCAAGGAAACAATCAACAAAACTAAAAGGCAGCTGATGGAATAGAAGATATTTGCAAATAATGTATCAGATAAACAGTTAATATCCAAAATCTATAAGGAACTTATCAAATTCAACACCCAAAAAAGCAATCCAGTAAAGAAGTGGGGATAAGACATGAATAGACACTTTTCCAAAGAGGAATCCAGATGGCCAACAGATATGTGAAAAGATCTCCACATCACTCACCATCAGAGAAAGTTTATTCATTTACTCTGAGAGAGAAAGAGAGAAGGAGGTGCAGAGAGAGAGGGAAAGAGAAAAATGACAGCAGTCTCCAAGCCCTTAGTGCAGAGCCCTATGTGGGATTCAAACTCAAGAACCGTGATATCATGATAGGGGGAAATTTTGATTGTTATAATATAATGATTTTGCTGAAATGAAGGCGAGAAAAAGTTTTGGAATAAATATCCGATTTTAAAATTACATATGTTATTATTACTCCTCCAGATGTCACCAGTCCACCAACAGAATAACCAGACATGGGCAAAAAGAATTAAATTTAGTCCTCTGGGTGTTTTTGCCAAATCTAAGTCATGCAAAAATCAAAGTTTATAGATATGTTTCTATTTTGTGTTTAGGAAGGACTATTTGTCAAAGAGAAGGAGTAATTTTACAATGTCTTATCTTCACTTAATGCTTTTTTAAGTATTCAGACATATGGTGTATAGGTCTCCTGGGTCTTTTGTCTCTGGCCTCACATATGTTAAAGATGGACCTGATGAAGGGAGTGGACAGGTAAAATGTGACATGCAGTTAGATTTATATACCACAATATGGTTGATTTTAAAAAGATAGCACCGGGGCACGTGGGTGACTCAGTTGGTTAAGTGTCTGGCTTCAGCTCAGGTCATGATCTTGCAGTTCGTGGGTTCGAGCCCCGTGTCGGGCTCTGTGCTGACAGCTAGCTCAGAGCCTGGAGCCTGCTTTGTATTCTGTGTCTCCCTCTCTCTCTGACCCTCCCCTGCTCACGCTGTCTCTCTCTGTCTCTCAAAAATAAATAAAAAACATTAAAAAATTTTTTTTAAAAAGATAGCACCGAGAGAAATAAACTGAATACCAGGTATGTTTTTCAATGATGCATATCTGACATTCACTTAGCACCTACAGCACCTAATATGTGCTAGAAACGGTTCTTAGCCCTTGATAAATATTAGTTCATTTAACATGAGGTAGGTATGCTTTTGTCTTTATTTTTTAGATGACAAAACTGAGATATGTAGAGGCTAGGTAACTTGCCCACAGTCACACAGCTGGTGGGGGCAGAGCCGGGACAGGAAATGTGGCTCCAGAGTCCTAACCAGTACTCTACACTTAGCACTTGATAAATATTAGTTTGTTTATTTATTTATTTATAAATATTTATTTATTTATCTATACTATTTACTTAACTAAATGTAGGGAAGTATGTGGGAGGAAGCTCCAGCTGATTACATTGTAGTATGTTCCTGTTGGGAGAGGGAAGTAGGATTGGAAGTAAAAGAATAAATAAAACAGAAAACAACGAAAGAGAAACCTTGCACTGACCAATGTGATTATGGGATGTTAGGGCTGCTGTAACAAAATACTATAGACTGAGTGGCTTACAAATAACAGAAATTCATTTTTCACCATTCTGAAAGCAGGGACGTCTGAGAGCAAGGCAGCAGCAGGTGAGAGCCTGCTTCCTGGTTCACAGGTGGCCATTTTCTCCTGTTTCTCATATGACAGAAGGGGTAAAGAGTCTGTGGGGTCTTTTCATAAGATTATGAATACCGTTCATGACCTAATCACCTCCCAAAGGCCTCAGTTCCAAATTCCATCACATTGGGGATTAGGTTTCTTTTTATTTTTAAGTGATTAAAATTAAAAAAAATGTTTATTTATTTTTGAGAGAGAGACAGAGTGTGGGTAGGGAAGGGGCAGAGACAGAGTGAGATACAGAATCAGAAGCAGGCTCCAGGCTCTGAGCTGTCAGCACAGAGCCCAATGCGGGGCTTGAACTCACAAACTGCGAGATCATGTCCTGAGCCAAAGTGGGATGCTTAACTGGCAGAGCCACCCAGGGGTCCCAAGGGGATTAGATTTCAACATGAATTTTGAGATGGGGGGAGAGGAGAGACATGCAAACATTCAAATCTATGGTGTTGTTTTTCAGTATCCATAGTCTATATTTCCATGTTTGATTTTTTTTTGCAATCAATGGGTATTAACTTTGTAATAAAAAAGCTGCTAATATATGGTTACTTAATACATATATGCATATATAGTATTTTGGAAGTTACTGAACTGAAGGAAGGGTTCTTTTAATTTATTTTTGTTTTTAATGTTTTTTCTATTTTTGAGAGACAGAGTGTGAGCAGGGGAGGAGCAGAGAGAGAGGGTGACAGAGGATCTGAAGCGGGCTCTGAGGTGGCAGCAGTGAACCTGATGCAGTGCTCCAACTAAAGAATAGTGAGATCATGACCTGAGCTGAAGCTGGATGTTTATTTTTTTTAATTTTATTATTATTATTTTTAATATTTATTTAGTTTTGCAAGATAGAGAGACAGAGTGTGAGCAGGGGAAGGGCAGAGAGAGAAGACACAGAATCAGAAACAGGCTCCAGGCTCTGAGCTGTTAGCACAGAGCCCAACGTAGGGCTCAAACTCACGAACCACGAGATCATGACCCAAGCTGAAGTCGGCCACTTAACCAATTGAGCAACCCAGGTGCCCCATAAATTTTTTTTAATGCTTTATTTATTTTTGAGAGAGAGACAGACAGACAGCGTGAGCAGGGGAGGGTCAGAGAGGCAGAGACATGGAATCCGAAGACAGGCTCCAGGCTCTGAGCTAGCTGTCAGCACAGAACTGGATGTGGGGCTAGAACCCACGAAGTGGGGCATCATGACCTGAAGCAAAGTTGGATGCTTAACTGACTTAGCCACCCAGGCGCCCCTGAAGAGAGGTTTCTGACTCTAAATCAACCAGGCTCAATTCTTGAGACTGTCTAACATTTTCTTTAGTTACTTGGCTTAAGAAATTTAGGGGTGGCCTATTGAGATGACATAGAGATTTAAAAAATATTTTTTTCCAATGTTTTATTTATTTTTGATACAGAGAGAGACAGAGCATGAGAGGGGGAGGGTCAGAGAGAGAAGGAAACACAGAACTGGAAGCAGGCTCCAGGCTCTGAGCTAGCTGTCA
>NC_043701.1:97791412-97795524 GCF_006229205.1 Suricata suricatta | reverse complement strand
TCAGAAAGAGAGGGAGACACAGAATCCAAAGACAGGCTCCTGGCTCTGATCTAGCTGTCAGCACAGAGCCCGACACGGGGCTCGAACCCACGAACTGTGAGACCATGACCTGAGCTGAAGCCAGACACTTAACCGACTAAGCCACCCAGGCGCCCCTAAAAAATTTTTTTAATGTTTACTTATTTCTGAGAGATAGACAAAGAGAGAGAGAGAGAGAGACAGAGACAGAGTACAACTGGAGGAGGGGGAGAGAGAGAGAAACAAAGAACACAAACCAGGCCCTGTGCTCTGAGCTCTGAGCTGTTAGCACAGAGCCAGATGCAAAACTTGAACTCACAAACCATGAGACGATGACCTGAGTCAAAGTTGGGCACTTAACCAACTGAGCCACCTACGCGTCCCCTTAAGTTTTTATTTTACATATGATGTCGTCTCTCCCTTTACTAGCCATTCTATTAATAATCTTATACTGAAGTTTCCATCCTAGATAGTGATCATTATTTATCAGTGTTAAATGTTTAGCCATTCTGGCTTCAACTTTCAAAATCATTTATTCTAAATTTAGAAATGTTCCTCTGCTTTCTATAAATGCTGTGCTGTTAAAATAATATTACTTTAAGAGTATTACAATAATGTCCTATGTCAGTGTTTACTTCTGTTGATAAACGCTATCATTGTTTGCTGATTACTCAGCCTTTTCTTTTCCCAGCTCCAGAAAAGCATGTGTGTTGTTGAGTGAGCCAGTGACATTTAATCAGAAACTCAAATATTTCTAGTCACAAAAACATTTGCTGGCCAAAGCTGATCTTGAAAATTGGTTATGAGATGTGTAATAGTAAAACTATTAATACATAGCCTTTAAACTTAAAGAATAAAATACAAATTCTATAGTTCTATATTCCATTTGGAAGCATTTTGGTGTGAAGAAAATTACTACATTTTTTGCTGAGTGAAAATAAAAATTCAAAGTTATAATCATTCAGTTGAAACAGAAGAATGTGATAGTCATTGTCCAGGATCATCGTTCAACAAACATTGAAAACCTCAGGGTTTCTCTTGTTCCTTCAACCTGCTGATTTCATATATAATTCTCTATTAATTCTATTTGTTTCATTCAGCTGCTAAACCTTAATTACTAATGAATGTGAAATTACAGAGATCTCATTTGAAGTGTTCAAGTGGTGAATTTGAAGAGAATAATTTGCTTCCTACTTTCACTGTATTGATCATTTATTAAATCTCCATTAAATAAACAATCTGTAATCTCCTCTTCAGAAATCTTAAGTGAATTATTCTCAACAGAAGTCTGTTTTCCTTCATTGTTTCCAATTTTTTAAAATTTAAGCAGACTGCTTCTTTTAAAGACTCTATTTTGAGACCCCTGGCTGGCTACTCTTGATCTTAGGGGGTCATGAGTTCAAGTCCCACATTGAACTAGAGCTTACTTTAAAAAGGTGGGGGTTGGGGGGGGTGCCTGGGTGGCTCAGTTGGTTAAGCATCCAGGTCTTGATCTGGGCTCATGTCATGACCCCAGGATCATAGGTTGGGATGGTCATGGAGCCTGCTTGCAATTCTCTCTCTCTCTCTCTCTCTCTCTCTCTCTCTAAAATAAAGTTTAAGTGGTGCTTGGGAGGCTCAGTAGGTTAAGCATCTGACTTCAGCTCAGATCATGATCTCAGCCTCATGAGTTTGAACCCTACATCAGGCTCTGGGCTGACAGTTCAGAGCCTGGAGCTTACTTCAAGTTCTGTCTCCTTCAGGGTGCCTGGGTGGCTCAGTGGGTTAAGCAGTTAGGTGTCCAACTTCAGCTCAGGTCACGATCTCACAGTTTGCGGGTTTGAGCCCCACGTCAGGTTCTGTGCTGACAGCTAGCTCAGAGCCTAGAGCTGTCTTTGGATTCTGTGTCTCCCTGTCTTTCTGACCCTCCCCTCCTCACACTGTCTCTCTCTCTCTCTCAAAAATAAAAACATTTAAAAAATTATGTCTCCCTCTCTCTGCTGTTCTCCTTTCATTCTCTCTCTCTCAAAACTAAATAAATAAACATTAAAAATTTTAATAATAAAATAATAAAAGAAAAGAAAAAAGAAAAGACATTTAAATAAAATAATAAAAGATTATTAAATAAAGTTAAAATACATATAAAAGTAAAAATTTAACTGAAATTTCATATACTATTTTTAAAGTCTTTTTTCTTCTAAAGTATCCAAAATTATTTCTTACATTAAAATGCAATACAAAAATTATAATTAATAGATATTAGAGTAGTCAGCCAAAATAGTTTAAATAAGGCTGAATTTTAAGTTTAGTTTCCTGAACATTTAGCTACACCTTTTAACATATTTTTATGAAAGTAAAACTATTTCTGTTCGATCATTCGGTGTCCACTCACTGGTCAATCTAAAGCATCAGCTTTCTATGTCAAGCATGTTATGTCTAAACCACACATCCACATTTAGTAATACGAGTTGTTCGTTATTGTGAAAGTTCCTCTGTCTGCTGTAAATACAGAGCTGATGTATGAAATTGAAATACCGAGAGAGAATCAAAGAGACAAATGCTCGGAGCTGTTGGGAAAGGACACTTCATTATGCAAGAATCTATTGCATTTGTAGCATCTGAGAGGAAGGAGTTGTCAAGTAATTAATTCATTTTCTCTCTTACACAAGCGTTTTGGTCACCCCAGTGCTCCCTGTCCTCCAAAGCCAAGTCCATCTCCAAGGCTGGCAGCAGTGCAACCTACAGACCTACACAACCATGAAGGTGTTCATACCCATTTTTAAGGACATAGGGCAAGATACGTGAATGCATTTCCCTAAAGCCTAAATAGCATGTGTTACAACAGAGGATACATATGGTTACAGATCAGCCCATGCCAGCTTTAAGTACCAAGTCAGTGACCCAGCTGCCAGTGTGTACTTTAAGAAATATACTGGGGCGCCTGGGTGGTTCAGTTGGTTGGGCTTCCGACTTCAGCTCAGGTCGTGATCTCATGATCTGTGAGTTCGAGCCCCTTGTCGGGCTCTGTGCTGACGGCTAGCTCAGAGCCTGGAGCCTGCTTCAGATTCTGTGTCTTCCTCTCTCTCTGACCTTCCCGTGCTCATGCTGTTTCTGTCTCTCAAAAATAAATTAAAATGTTTAAAAAAAATTTTAAGTGTACTTTTGGGGGCCCCCTGGGGGGCTCAGTCAGCTAAACATCCAAGGTCATGATCTCATGTTTCATGAGTTTAAGCCACACCATCAGTGCAGAGCCTGCTTAGGATTCTTTCTCTCCCTCTCGCTCTCTACCCCTCCCTGACTTGCTCACACACATGCACTCATCCTCTCTCTCTCTCAGAATAAACTTAAAAGACTTCTAAAGTGCAGGGTCCAGAGCAGAAGCCCTTCTTGCCCAGGTCTAAGGTACTGCCCCTATGTTGCTGCCCATCCTTTGCTACAAAGAAAGTTATGATAAACATTCTCATTTATGTCTCCTTAAGGATCTGTGAAGAGTGTCTCTAAGATACATACTCAGGAGTCAAATTGTGGGGACATAAAATTAGAACACATTTTGGGGCTCCTGGGTGGCTCAGTTGATTAAAGCATCTGACTTCAGCTCAGGTCATGATCTCACAGTTCATGGGTTTAAGCCCTGTGTCAGGCTCTGTGCTGATAGTTCAGAGCCTGGAGCCTGTTTTGGATTCCGTGTCTCCCTCTCTCTCTGCCCTTCCCTCACTTGTGCTCTGTCTCTCTCCGTCTCAAAACAAATAAAACATTTTTAACACAATTAAAAAAAATTTTTTTAATGTTTTTTATCTTTTATTTTTGAGTGAGAGAGAGCGCGCGAGCAGGGGAGGGTCAGAGAGAGAGGGAGATACAGAATCTGAAGACAGGCTCCAGGCTCTGAGCTAAGTCAGCACAGAGCCTGACGCGGGGCTCAAACCCACGAACCGTGAGATCATGACCTGAGCCAAAGCCTGAGGCTTAACCAACTGAGCCACCCAGGTGCCCCAAAAAAAACACATTTTGATTTCACTGAATATTGATTACTTTCTAGAACAGCTAAACAAGTTTACACTCCCTTCTGAAATACATATTTTCCCTATTATTCCATGCAAATGTATCATTTTCAAAAC
>NC_043701.1:97773837-97791312 GCF_006229205.1 Suricata suricatta | reverse complement strand
TAACCAGTAACCACCCAATTGTACCAGCATCTGAGCCACATTTCTGCATCCTTCATTCAGTTAATATATTTGTTTATCCAGAGCACAGACGTTAGGAAACTATTAAGAACTGTTCCAGGCATTGGGGACCCAAAGACAAATGAGGTATAATCCCTTACACTCAAAAACCTTGGAGTCTAGAAGATGTAATAAGAAAACTATTCTACAAGAAAACCTTATAGAAGTCAATTTTTACTGTCATTTTCAGGGGACCTCAGTGGCTCAGTCAGTTAGGCATCTGACTCTTGGTTTCAACTCAGGTCATGATTTCATGGTTTGTGAGTTTAAGCCCACACTGGGCTTCAT
The DNA here is from genome assembly GCF_006229205.1 of Suricata suricatta. NCBI lineage: Eukaryota > Metazoa > Chordata > Mammalia > Carnivora > Herpestidae > Suricata > Suricata suricatta. Next base: position 97,790,967 of record NC_043701.1, on the reverse strand, counting down.
GCTGACAGTGTGAGGCCTGCTTAGGATTCTCTCTTTTCCCTCTCTCTGTGCTCCTCCTCAGTTCCCTCACATGTGGTCTCTCTCTCTCAAAGTAAATAAACTTAAAAAAAAGATTTACTGCCATTTTCACTTCTTCTTTTAAAAATTCATTAATCCTATCAAAAGAAAGAAAGTTAATCTGAAAATACATGTCCCTAGCAAACTCACTTCTACCAATGTGTTTACTTGGTAAGAGCACATAAATGATACTTTGAATAATCCTTTTCTGAATCTTTCTCAGGAGCAAAATCAGAATTGAGTACTCTACCTTCTTCTTTTGTATTTGCTGATATCTGGTCTTGATTTCATTCTCCTTGATTTTGAAAACAATTGTTCAACTACTCATTCCAGACTACCTGAGTATGTGGACACAATTCATGCGGTCTGGCTGGTTGAACTTATTTAGATCTCTGCACAACTTAGATGCTTCATTTCTCATCCACCTTAGGCTCCAGTTTCTTACAATCCACTTTTGTTTTACCTTTTTAAGTATAAAGATCATTCTTCTTCACATGGAAACAGACTCAAAGAATTCTGCTTACTCTGCCGCTTGTTCACATCGCACAGTCAGCACCAAGCATCAGACCTAATCTTCCTTCATTTTGTTTTAAATATGATTTTTTAAATATTTATTTTTGAGAGAGAGAGAAAGAGAAACAGAATGAGAGAGGGAGGGGCAGAGAGAGAGGGGGAGACAGAGGATCTGAAGCAGGCTCCACACTGACAGCAGAGAGCCTAATGTGGGGGCTCGACCTCACGAACCATGAGATATGACCTGAGCTGAAGTCAGATGCTCAACTGACTGAGCCACCCAGGCACCCCTTTAAATAGGATACATAATGCTGTTTTATCTCAACTCATTTGGCGCTTTAATGTTTTTACAGATTTATGACCTTCTCTCTATTTGTACTTAGTCATATTTCCTTATTTCCGTCATTTGTAAATTTTCTATTAAAATCTGAACTAATCAGAAAACACCTTAGGGGGCACCTGAGTGGCTCAGTCGGTTGAGCATCCAACTCTTTATTTCAGCTCAAGTCATGATCCCAGGGTTGTGGGATTGAGCCCCATGTCGAGCTCCTCACTGAGCATGGAGCCTGCTTGGGATTCTTTCTCTCTCTCTCCCTCTGCCCTTCTTCCCCACTCGGGCTCTCTCACTCTCTAAAATAAAAATAAAATACAATAAAAATAAATTTAAAAAATAAAGAAAATATTTCATGCTATCACACTGGCTGCTTCAAACATAACCCCTCTTTTCTTCTTCATCAAGGCCATTTAATATTATGTAATCAGAAATGATAATTTAAGGGCAACTCAATCCTCTTGATCATGGTACATCTAGCATAGTACAGGGTAAATACATAATTAATGAATGATAATGAATGAAAATCTCTTCCATGGATTTATGCTTGTTTTTTCTTTGAATTTTATATAATCTGAATTTTTTTGTAGGTTTTAAAAGATGGTTGGATATTCCTATTGTTATTTTTTTTAACTTTTTTAATGTTTTATTTATTTTTGAGAAAGAGAGCGTGAGTAGGGCAGGGTCGGAGAGAGAGGAAGACACAGAATTGGAAGACAGGCCCCAGGCTCTGAGCTGGCAGTAAGCACAGAGCCTGATAAGAGATTCAAACCCATGAACTGCGAGATCATTACCTGAGCTGAAGTCGGACGCTTAACCTGATGCTTAACCGCTGAGCTACCCACGTGCCCTGGATATTCTTATTGTTATAAAAATTTACGACTTAGGTAGAGTCACTTTCTCCCTACATACTGTCATGTTAACTTCAGTTAATTTCAATTTTTAAAATTTTTCTTAAAAGTTTATATATTTTTGATAGAAAGAACACAAACAGGAGAAGGACAGAGAGAGAGAGAAGGAGACATGGAATCCAAAGCAGGCTCCAGGCTCCGAGCTCCAGGCTCTGAGCTCCCAGCATAGAGCCCGAGGCAGGTCTCAAACTCACTAATGTGAGATCATGACCCAAGCTGAAGTTGTACCCTTAACTAACTCAGCCACCAAGCACCCTAGCTAATTCCAATTTTTACAACATACACATCTGGGGCCCCTGGGTGGCTCAGTTGGTTAAGAGTCCAACTTCAGCTCAGGTCACGATCTTGTGGTCCTTGAGTTCAAATCTTGCAGTGGGCTGACAGCTCAGAGCCTGGATCGTCTTCAGATGTTGTGTCTCCCTCTCTCTCTAACCCTCCCCTGCTCACACTCTGTCTCTCTTCCTATCAAATAAACATTAAATCAATAAATAAATAAATAAATAAATAAATAAATAAAACCTCTTTCTGGGTTTATAATTAGGGAAGATATTAACTCAAGGCTATGAAAGCTGCTCAGAAAAGGCCTTCTTGGGCCTTACATCCCTCACACCTACATGTAATGGTTTTCTTTTTCAGGTTCAGCCGAAGGACTAACAGCCAGTGACAACTGCTTTGAAAAAAGATCTGTGTCCCCTGCAAACTGGGAAGCTACTATTCTGTATTAGGACGGAATTTGAATTCATCTTTAAATCCCCTTGCTTATGTCCTCTGGGGTTAAAAATTCTATATGCTTTTGTTTCTGATATAGTTATCTATAGAAACATTTTGAGAGAATCTATTTTCTGTGTATCCCAAACAAGATGGAGAAAGATGCTGTAATTAAATGTTGCCATTAACTCACAATTCTTACCTTTGAGAAAGTTATAAAAAGGAGAACAGGGGAAACTGGGTGGCTAAGTTGGTTGGGCGTCCAACTTCGGCTCAGGGCATGATCTCACAGTCCTTGAGATTAAGCCCCGCATCAGGCTCTGTGATGACAGCCTAGAGCCTGCTTCAGATTCTGTCTGTCTGTGTCTCTCTATCTCTGTCTCTCTCTCTTTCTCTCTGCCCCTCCCCTGCTCCCACTCTGTCTCTCTCTCTAAAATGAAGGAAAAAAAGAACATTAAAAAAAAAGGAGGACAAACCCCTCTCCCTGCTTCCCTCAATTGTTGCTGGTCCCTCAACTGTCCCCAAAGGGGTCCCCATAGGTGCTGGGTCCTGTGGGCAAAACCCATCAAGGACTAGTTATACCCAGTTTGGGCCTAAAGCCATGAATCTTGTCTTCAGCAGGAGCCTGAATACATGCCAGGTAATGTCTGGATATTGCTTTGCTTTATATTTGCTTAGGAATCAAGGAGACTTAAACTGCTTTAATCAGTCTTCCTTGCTTCCATCCCTTCCCATGCTTGTGCGCATATGTGCACATGCATTTGCTCTTTCTCTCTCAAAAACAAACGTTAAAAAAATTAGATGGAACATAGCCTTATTTTGACACCATAGATGAATCTTGCCATTAAAATATGTGCTGTATGGGGCACCTGGGTGGCTCAGTCAGCTAAGCATCTGACTTCAGCTCAGGTCATGATCTCATTGCTCGTGCGTTCCAGCCCTGCATCGAGCTCTCTGTTATCAACATAGAGTCTGCTTCATTCGGTTCCTGTTGCCCTCTCTCTCTGCCCCTCCCCAGCTCATGCTTTCTCTCTGTCTCAAAAATAAATAAAAACACCAAAAAAATGTTTAATGTGCTGCATATTGTATAATTCCATTTATTATGAAATGCCCAGGATAGGTAAGTCCAGAGAGACAGAAAGTAAATTGATGGCTGTTAGAGGATGGAGGGAAGGGAGAATAGGGAGTGACTATGCAATTGGTATCGGGTTTCTTTTTGGGGTGATACATTCTGGAATTAATAGCAATGATGGTTGTATAACATTATAAATATACTAAAACTCACTCAATTATGGTGATTTTTATGTTACATGATTTTTTTACATTATATTGCAAGATTTATTTTACATGATATTTACATTACATGATTATGTTACATGAATTTTATCTTAATAAAAAAATTGAGGGAAGGCACCTGACTGGCTCAGTTGGGAGAGCATGCAACTCTTAATCTTGGGATCCTGAGTTCGAGCCCCATGTTGCATGTAGAGATTACTTAAAAATGAATAAATTAGGGCAGCTGGGTGGCTCAATCAGTTAAGTGTCTGACTCCTGGTTTCTGCTCAGGTCATCTTCTCATGATTTCATGGGTTCAAGCCCTTCTTTGGGCTATGTACTAACAGTGCAGAGCCTGCTTGGGATTCTATTTCCCTCCCTCTGCCCTTCCCCCACTTGCACCATCTCTGTCTCTATCAAAATAAATAAATAAACTTTAAAGAAAAATTATTTTAAAATGAGTAAAAAATGAAAACAAAAAATATTTTTAATCTGGTTTGTTGCGCTCCAATATTTTAAATTTAGTATTGTCAAATGTAAGGGGAAATATAAAGCAACAACTTCTATAAAGCTTCAAAAGACTAATGTTAATAAAAGGTGAGTTGGACAGAGGTAAAAAAAAAAAAAAAAAAAAAGGAAATGTGTATCTTTGAGGCACCTACCTGCATTCAGGGATTCATGTGGCCTCTATCCCTGACCTTGGCTTTCTAGCATGCTCATACTGCCACCTGGTGGCTTTGGATCACCAAATCTGCCTACAGCCGCACCATCCTGAATGTGCCTGATGTCCTTTGAATCCCCAAACCAAGGTCCCATATTTATAACTAGTCATCTCTTAACAATCCTTCCCTCCAAGCTTGCCCTCTTCTGGTTGTAAAAGACATTAAAAATGAATTCCTTGATAAGGTTTGAAAACCCAAGTGAGTCAGCGCATTAAGATCTACTAAACTGTGGGGCACCTGGCTGGCTTGGTCCTTCTGGCATGCAACTCTTGATCTCAGGATCATGAGTTCAGTCCCCACATTGAGCCTAGAGTTAACTTTAAAAAAATAATAAAAATAACTACTAAACTCCCAATAACTGATCAACATATTAACTCAGAGAGGTAACAGAGGCATACCCCATTTATTCTATCAAATAAATATGTATTTATTGAGCCTGCTTTGTGCCGGGCACTGTTCAAAGCCCTAGAAATATAGCAGAGAATATAACTGATGAAAATGGAGCTCGTATTCTCATGAAGTGAGGCAGAACAGTAAAAATGAAGGAACTAGAGTTACACATATCAACATGAATGCATCTCATAAACACATATATGTGTATGTGTATATATGTATATATAACTTAAGGTACATTGCATAAATAGGCAAGGAGTACATGTTAACCTCCTCTGGGAAGAGGAAGAGAAAAATACCAATTTGTAGCATTTGATGATTTAAGTAATATAAATACTACTGTTGTGGCTAATTCTGGATTATTTGGTGGTTTAATAACCAGCTCACAATATTCCTACAATATTAGCAATCAGCCCTTGTGACCCTGTATGAGCAGGCTCTAGTACCCACTGCTGGATTAGTTGACCCTGTCTAAGAGCATGAATGATTCATACCTAGTAACAGGAAGGAAAAAACAGTAGTTGGTAGAACTACTGTTGGGTGACTAGATAGGGTAGTGGGAGCTTATAAAAATTCTTGTTTATCTAATGATATAGGAAACAAGTGAGTTGAAGAAGGAAAAGAGGAAAGAGGAGGGGTCTTCTTAGGGTGACATGAGAGGATGTGAACTTCCCGTCTCCCGTGGATGCATCAGATATACAGCTACACACAGAGCAATTCCCTCTGAAAGAAATCCAGAAATGGGGTGAGTGCATTAGCTGATTGCACATCAGGCAAAAGAAAACGCCCATATCAAAATGGGTAGGAAAGCCTTAGATACACTCTCACCATAAATTCCACCCTGGTACACTGCTGCACATTCAAGAGGGAATCCTCAATTCCATTTCATTCAGATCAATCCTCACTGAGGAGAACCAGCATATCCCTGAAGATCCAACTTAAAAGTTGGAACACACATCTAGTGTCCCAACTTTTAAGCTTCCACCTAAGGCATGGGCCCCCAAATCATCTAGCTCTGAGAGTCAATGGGGCTTGTATTCATAGCAAACAAAGAAGTAGTTTTCAAATATGCAATGGTGAAATGGTGAACCTTCCCCTGCCCCTAATCCTTGAGTCTCACACCTGGGTTCAGCACAAAAGGAACAGATAAAAATGTCCATTTTCCAGGTTCTCCCTGAAAGGGATTTAATTCCAAACTTTCATAGTCACTACCTAAGAGTCTAGCTTCTAATAAGCCTGCATCTAGGTGTTAACTGTGATACTTCCCTTTGGGACATTGTCAGGTCTTGGCACACCTTCAATAACTGGGAGCCACTAAGAACAAAAATGGTAGTTTGGACAATCACAATATTTTGAGAGACAACCAGAAGCTCAAGCCAAGCTGATTGGAAAAGTTCATCTCTTGCACAAGACCAGTCTGTCCAATGGGAGAAGTGGCTGTCTTATGTACTGCACAGAAACCAACACAGAAGGTCAAGGAAAATGAAGAAACTGAGGAATGTATTCTAAACCAAAGAACAAGATAAATCTCTAGAAATAAATCATAATGAAATGGAGATAAGTGATTTACCCAGTAGAGTGAATAGAGTAGAGTAGAGTGAACTCTACCCAATAGAGTTCAAAATACAGTCAGAGAGAAGTCAGAACAATTTATAAACAGAATTTCAACAGAGATAAAAAAAAAACATAAAAAAGTACCAAACAGAAATTATAGAGCTGAAGAATATAACTGAGCTGAAAACTTTAATAAAAAATCATCAAATTACAAAGGAAGAGAATGAGAGAGGAAGAAAGGAACGAAGTAACTACAAAGTACCTGGAAAACAATTAACAAAATGGCAATAGTACATTTTGGAAGTTTATACTAACAATAATTACATTAGATGTAAATGGAATAAATTCTCCAATTAAAAGACATAGATAGAGAGACTGAATGGATTAAAAAGAAAAACCCAACTATATACTACCTACTAGAGACTCACTTCAGCTTTAAGGACACACATAGACTGAAAGTGAAGCAATGGAAACATATATTCCATGTAAGTTGAAACTAAAAGAAAGTAGTGTAGCTATATACTTAGACTTTAAGCCAGTATCTGTAACAAGAGACAAAGAAGGTCATTCTATAATATAGGAGCCAGTTCTCCCAAAAAGATATAACACTTGAAATATTTATGTATACAATATCAGAATACCAAAATATATAAAATAAACATTAACAGACCTGAAGAGAGAAAGAGACATCAATACAATAATAGTGGGAAACTTCAGTATTGCACTTTCAACAAAGGATAGATCATTCAAACAAACAAAAACAGTAAGCAAACATTTGACTTAAACTGCATGACTGTTTCCACAAAGTAGCAGAAAGGAATACCAGCAAAGAGTGGACATTTCCGAGATAGAATTATCCACCTGGGAGAGCCAGTCAACCATTGCAGCTAAAAGACATTCCTGTCGTCAGTCGCAAGCATAGCTCTACCATCTTGTTTGTGATATCAATTGTTATGATTTTGTTAAATCACCATTTACTAAGTAAAAGCTCTGGTGACCCATGGTTCAAGGACCATAAGAAAAGTTGAGATAGGGGCACCTATTTGGCTCAGTCAGTTAAGCATCCAACTGTAGATCAGGTCATGATCTCGCAGTTTGTGAGTTCGACCCTCACGTCAGGCTCTGTGCTTCAGATTCTGTGTCTCCCTCTCTCTCTGTCCCTCCCATGCTCGCTCGCGCTCTCTCTCTCTCTCTCTCTCTCTCTCTGTCCCTCCCATGCTCGCTCGCGCTCTCTCTCTCTCTCTCTCTCTCTCTCTCTGTCTCTCTTAAAAATAAACATTAAAAATTTTAATAAGAAATTTAAAAAATTAAAAAAGAAAAATTGAGATAAAGAACTTTATACTCACAGGTTCTAGAAAATGTACACAGCTCACCTTGGACCACATGTTTTCTGCTACTTTCTACTATATTGCAGATACTGCCTATGCAGAATGCTACTGTGGCTTTTCATCACAAATTGCAAGCTCCAAAAGAAACAACCAAATTCTTCCCAAATCTCAAAGCATTGCTCACTAAAACCACTTTCAGATGCCTCAAATGTGTTTCACTCTATTAATTACTCCACAGAGGGTACATTCCCCCACTGGGTATCAAACCAGCATGTTTCCTGACCCCAAGCACAGACCAGCTACTGATTATGACAACAATTGGCTAAGATTTTCATAAGTCCCTTACACTCATGGCAACTCCCACCTGGTGTGGTTTTCCAAGGTACCAGGCACTGCCTTTAGAAGAAGGAAACTCTGCTTCTCTGACCACTGGGTTTGTGGATGGCACCAGGACTCAGAGTCCTAATCAGTATGATAGGGGCATCTTTTCTCAGGAAGTCATGGCTTCTTGCAAAGTTAAGTTATGACTGGGAAAAGGTCCTGTCACTGCATATCTTGCTGCTGGCATACCTCATTCCCTGCCCATATGGGATATCATGACTCTCATCACTGGCACATAGTAGCACAAGATCTAATGGCTTGATAATAATATTCCTGGCTCAGGGCTCTTGCGTGGCTCAGTCAGTTAAGTGTGGTTCATCAGTTTGATCCCCACATCGGGCTCTGCAAAGTCTGCTTGGGATTCTCTCTCTGTCTCTGTCTCTGCTTCTCCCCCATTCATGATTTCTCTCTTCCAAACTAAATAAATAAATAAACTTTAAAAAAAAAAGACTTAAAAAATATTCCTGGCTCTATTAGACACAAGAGTCCAAATTAGAGTAATTCTGGGTAACCTGCCTAAATTCCTCAGGGGAACCTCATACAATCTATAAGACACAGCAGGTAAAACTGTAAAAAAGAGTACAGATGAAGCAAGATGTATCTGTATTTCTAAAACAGTTACCAGTGATGATGGCCCCCTAGCTATCTTTTCCTGTTGTAGAAATGGATGTCCTCACCCACCTATACACTGGAGGAATAAACCTAAATTTCTGCCCTTTCTTATGGGAGCTGCCAAATGGAAACCTATTCAAATGCTTCCTCCAGTGAAAATAATAAATACACTACAATTTTGGCCAAAGCACGATACAGAGGGCTTTGGGCTCATCATTAGAGATCAGCTCGACATCAGAGTCATTAGGACCACCATCTCCCCATTTTATAACTCTATCTGCCAGTTATTTTATTTTATTTTATTTTATTTTATTTTATTTTATTTTAGAGAGAGAACATGAGCAGGGGAGAGGAACAGAGGGAGAGAATGAGAGAATCTTAAACAGGCTCCATGCTCAGCATGGAACCCAAGGCGGAGCTCAATCCCACCACCCTGGGATTATGACCTGAGCTGAAATCAAGAATCAGATGCTTAACTAACTGAGCCACCCAGGGACCCCTTATTCATTCATTCATTCATTCATTCATTCATTCATTCATTCAATCTGGCCAGTTTTAAAGCCAGCCACCAATGAATGAAAATTAACAGTTGACTATTAAAAATTGACTATTGGCAAAGAACCCTTCCTTTATAGTCCTGCCAACCACTCCCTTACAGTATATTGAATAAACTTCTATCTCCTTAAAAAATTAACTGTTAACAATTGACTATTAAAAGCATAGGTTCCCACCACTACAGCTCTCATTCCCAATATTATAAAGATGATAGATGACATCTAAAGAGTTCAAGAACCCTACTTTGCTGTTCAAGATTTAGCCAACGTGTTTTATCTGGTCTTAAAAACTGAAGACCCACAGCTCAATTTGCTTTCAGTTTTGAGGGTACCTGGTACACCTTTACTCAGCTGCCCAGGGATTATCTAAATATCTCTGCCATTGTACATACCCTATGCAGACAAGATCTAAAGTCACTTAAACTGGGCACCTGAATGGTTCCGTCAGTTGAGCGTCTGACTCTTGATTTCAGCTCAGGTCATGATCCCAGGGTCATAGGATAGAGTGCTGTGTTGGGCTCCATAGTAAGTGTAGAGCCAGCTTAAGATTCTCTCTCTCTGTCTCTCTCTCTCTGTCTCTCTCTCTCTGTCTCTCTCTCTCTCCCTCTCTCTCTCTGCCCCTCCCCCATTTTGTCTCTCTCTCTCTCTCTCTCTCTGTCTCTCAAATAAAAAAATTAAATTAAATAAATATATAAATATCACTCAAATGAATTCACTGCTGTCTTGAACATCATACAGATGACATCCCATAGTAGAAGTCCTCTAAGGATGCCATCTGGGGATATTTACACCTAGTAACACAATACTTAGAGCAGAGAGAATGGACCGTTGCTGCACATGAGATCCAAGGACTGACCACTTCTTTTAAGTTTCTTGACATGGTTGGCCAGCAGAGGACTGCAAAATTCCTCTTGCATCTGCTCCTCACAATCTAGCCTCCCACTACACTACAGCAGGCGCGGCACATATAAGGGTCTCTTCATCTTTGGACAACACATTTCACACATACCAATACTCCATAGGCCTATTTATGCTGTTACTTGCAAATCAGTTTTTTTCTTTTGGAGAGAAACTCGACAATCTGCATCATGGCTGGCCCAACAAGACATGCAGAAGGCCCTGCCCTTAGTCCCTCAAGGCTTAGAGTTCCAAATTGAATCACTGATGATGCTTCATTATACCTCATGTAGTCTTTGGAGTAAGCATGGGCTCTGCCCATGGGGTTCTGGACCAAATATCTGCCCCAAATAGCAGCCAGGTACATGACAATTAAGCACCACATTTTGGCAGGCTACCAGGCCCTTTTAAAGACAAAAATATTGGGGTGCCTGGGTGGCTCAGTCAGTTATGTGTTGGGCTTCGACTCAGATCATGATCTCACGGTTCATGGGTTCAAGCCCCACGTCAGGCTCTGTGCTGACAGCTAGCTCAGAGCCTGGGGTCTGTTTCAGATTCTGTCTCCCTCTCTCACTGACGCTCCCCTTCTCACACCGTCTCTCTCTTTCTCTCAAAAATAAATAAAAGACATTAAAAAAATTTTTAAGACAAAAATATTAACAGGCTCTCAGCTTCAAACACCAAGTCCCCATCTTGTCTTGGGTCAGGGTTTCAATGCAAAAGAGACTCAGCACGGCCACTGGAAATCATACCTTTAGGAAAGGGCTAAACACGATATCAAGGGCCTTTCCAAGTCTCCCCCTGTGCTTAGCCCTTTGTCCACTGACATTTAGTTGCAGCTAGAGGCACCTTCACTGACAGCCACTCTCATAGTCTGGGAGCCCTTTGGCAGCAACTGTCTACCATAGAAAGGTAAGGGGCAGCAGCACCATGGTATACCATGCAGCCAGCTGAAAGGCTGCAACATATCATCCTGCTGGCTGCATATCCCTAGTCCAAAAGAGCTCTCTTGGCCTAGCCCAACCAGCAGAGTTGGTGACAGTGTGCCTGACTCTACAACAGGCCATAAAAATGAGACTCCCAAGGGCTCACATTTTTATTGACTCCTGGACAGTAGCCAATAGGCTCACAGTCTGGTCTGGACAATAACAAAGGGATAATTTCATGATTCAGGAAAGCCTATCCACTTACAGAGAGCCAACTCACATATGCCAATTATGGTCAGTCATGTCTCTACACACATGCCAACAAATACCAGGAGCACTTTATAATAATATTGTGGACTCTTTATCCAAATTACGTGCCTGTTCCAAGGCCCTGCATGAGCGACCTCCCAAAATATCAGACACAACTCTGGACACAACTATTCCTCCAGACATATCATACCCACTAGCAGAATGGGCCCATATTACATCGGACCATAGGGGAGTGGCAGCACTCACTGACTGGGGATACCGTTGTTACATCTCTCATCCTGGCTCTAGCCAAAGTGGTGGTAAACAACTATCTCCCTTTCTCCCAAAGAAAATCCTGGAAGGCTCTGGAAGACATGTATCTCCTGGGGTAACAGACCCTGCTCACAATGGTAAGTTGATTTGGGCAGGGCTGCTGCCAGCCTCTGCTGAAGCTACTAAGTCCATAACCGTGGTCACTGATACCTTCAGTAGGCTCCTGCTCACCACTTCCCAGCATGGCATCTCCTTCTTAACCAGGTGTATCCTCATTCCCTGTGGCTCACCATATATCATAGATTCAGATCAAGGTACCCATTTCACCTCTCAAGTTGTTTGGTCACAGGCTCTAGAATATGGAATCTTTTGGAATTGCAACCTAGTTTACTGGTCCCAAGTGGCTAGACTTATAGAGGCAGGCATAATGACCTACTCAAAGACTTGCTTCTTAAGTCTTTAAAATTTATCTTTGTAATCATTTTTTAATGTTTATTTATTTTTGAGAGAGAGACAGAGTGCAAGCAGGGGAGGGACAGAGAGAGAGACACAGAATCTGAAGCAGACTCCAGGTTCTGAGCTGTCAGCACAGAGTCCGACACGGGGCTCAAATTCATGGACTGCGAGATCATGACCTGAGCTGAAGTCAGACACCTAACTAACTGAGCCACCCAAGTGCCCTGCTTCTTAAGTTTTTAATGTTTTTTTTTTTGACACAGAGAGAGACAGAGCATGAGAGGGGGAGGAGCAGAGAGAGAGATGGAGACACAGAATCTGAAGCAGGCTCCAGGCTCTGAGCTGTCAGCACAGAGCTCAAAGCGAGGCTTGAGCCCACAAATGTGAGATCATGACCTGAGCCAAAGTCAGAGGCTTAATAGACTGAGCCACCCAGGCGCCCCTCAAGTGCCCTGCTTCGTAAGCTTTTAAACAATAAGTGGTCCCCAGATACATAGGAATTTTACCCCAGGTTTTAATACTCCTGAATTCCCAGACCTCAGGTCTCTAAATCTCCCACATGGACTGTCAGTCTCCTCCAAAGACTCCCCTGCTAGTATTTCCAGGGAACATCCACTCCTTTCATATCAGAGAGGGTATCACTCATCTGCTCACCAATAAATGTTCCCTTTACTCTGTTGATTTTTCTTGCCATCTTCTACATGCTGGCAGATTGTGCAATATGACCCTATTATAAGACAGAGTCCAAGGAGACAAACCTGTACAAAATTGCTTAGCAATCATGATTTTACAAAATATCATTGGCCTGAACAATGGTTTAGTACCAGCAGCAAAGCTAAGGCCACCAGCTTTGCCTAACTATTTGGGTTATAAAGCCTGGCTAATTAAATCAAATTTATCAAAAATTTTACAAAAGATTGAATTTATACCTCCAGGACCCACTAGCAGAACTGTGTAGATCTCAGAGAAGAGAAAAGAGGCTTTCTGCCTAGTGGGTGCCAGTCACATTAGGAAATGAAATCCAAACAGAAATCCTAGGATCTATAGGTGCTATCAGTAGACTGAGACAAGGCCCCTACCACACCTTAAAGGAAGAGGGAAAGGACCTCTTGTTCCTAAGCAAGTACACTCCTCCTTTGGTCAGTATCTAGATTGCTCAATGGAAGGAGGCCCCACAAGCTAATTAAATGCAAATGTTCTCCATTGGGGCTGTTACTCTTCTTGTGCAAAACCTGCTGGTAGACCCCTGAGACCTAACACTATTTCAGATGTGTCGGAATAAAATCAGCCAGGTGTACAACTGCACCACATGATGACTGTGTGCCAGATGCTGGCGGGCCCTTAGAAGGGTTCTAGCCAGCGCGTCATGGGACATAGCTCCTGACCCAAAGCTTACCTTCCCCTACATTAAATGGTGTCAATGCAAGTGATACTTAAATGAGTCACTCCTGTCTCATTACATCCCAGGCAGAATGGCCTTCCCAATGTAGCCAAATTTGACTCATCTGGCTGACAAGCTAATGCCCTGATGAATTTCCTGTAGTTGTAAAGGGGTAATATCTAGATTGTAAAGCTGCTCTCCACAAAATGTCCCTAAAATTAACGTATCAATGTGCCCATAATCTATATAAACTGTGAATGAAGTCTCCAAAACTCTTGGTCACAGACATTGCATGATCCTAATGATCCCATGGAGTACACGGAGATCTGCTCACCTAGTGACAGAGCCCATACTTTGTAGTTCTATTCTGAGCCAGGCCTCTAGCATATTCACTTAGATTTGTTTACTATATATTTTTAAGTTTATTAACTTAATCAACCTCTGTGCCCAATGTGGGGCTCAAACTCAGGACCCAGAGATCAAGAGCCACATCCTCTACTGACTAAGCCAGCCAGGCACCCCTAAGATTTTTATTTTCAAATAATCTCTATGCCTAACATCCCTCCTTGGGATTCTTTCTCCCTCTCTCTCTACCCTTCCCCTGCTCATGCTCTTTCTCTCTAAATAAATAAATAAATAAATAAATAAAATAAACTTTTAAAAAAAGGAGTCACATGCTCTACTGACTGAGCCAGCCAGGTACCCCAAAATGAGGGTCCTTTTTTAAATATATACTTGGAATTTAACACCAGCCAGCTACTCCTACCTTTATGGGTTTTCACCTAGGAAGAGGGTATCCTTCCCCACGCTGGCCTCCACCACCTCCAAGCACATCAACACCTCAGATGACATGGCCCCAGCCTGAGAGCTCACTGTTGGACATGACTATACCTCAGATGGCGATTCCAGAACCCAAGAGACAGACAAGGAAGACAAAACATTCCAGCCTTGATGGACATTGAGACTTTCCTCTCCCAGATTGTGTGCACACCAGGAGGGAAGTAACTATGATGACTGTTAACCTAAAAACTGAGTTGCAAAAATACCTGTAGTTGATCAACCCTGAGAACCCCATAGAGTACTATTTTTCTGAAACAGCTAATTTCTTGCCTCATGAATTTTGCATCTCTCAAAATGTTTGCAAAACTGTAAATGGCCCTGGCAGCCCTAGACGTCACTTCATCCTTATAGCAGGCCAACCATTCTAAACAACACTAGCCACAGTAAGGTGTTTGACTTGCTCAGATCCCATGGCTAGGGACCTCTTGCTGCTGTGTTCACTGCTCAGGGTGCCAGATTATAGCTTTTGCTTTCCATCCTAGCCATCCATAACAGACTCTCTACTCTCATTATTCCTACCACAACAACCAGCACCTTCTTGACTCCTGAAATTGCTACCTACAATCCTCTTCACATCTTACCCATAAGCTCTTCCCTATTATACACCACGACCTTGCCCCATACCACAGCCTAGTGAGCCAGACCTGACATGGCTACTCATACAAACCTCCAACATAGCAATCCAGGCCTTGCAAATAAAATGATAATGGATTTGTTACCATTCACGGTCAGACCTACAGCTCCATGTCACTATCCATCCTACAGTTCTTCCTAGTGATCAGCCCCTCATCCTAATCCTCACCCCCCCCCCAAACATCACAAACCTCATTTAGGCTAAACCAAACCCTAATCTAGATCCCAAACAGGGCACCCTGTGGGTAAGCATCAAAATAATGAACTCCCCACAGCAGTATTTTCTAAAGGCTACTAACCATATTGAAACACAAAAAGCTGGATTTCATCCTTGTATATTCACAACCCCTTAATAATAAATAATGTCCCAAGGCACCTGGCTGGCTCAGTCAGAGAAGCATGCAACTTTTGGTCTCGGGGTTGTGAGTTCTAGTCCCACAGGGCGTGTAGAAATTACTTAAATAAATTTAAAAACTTAAAAATAATAATAATAAGCAATGTCCCATTCAAATTCTACTGTGTACCTAATTCAAGGGACCAGGAGCAAGTTCACTTGACCCTGCTCAGTCTGCAAGCAGTCCAGAGAATGACCCTAATTACTGCAACCTTGTTACCTGTAATATTCTAGCTACACTTTATGCTATTGGCCCTGCTCCACTAGAGAAGGCCTGCTATTGTACCAAGAAAGCCATTCTTATTCCTATCCCTATTATCATTGGATGACAGGCATAGCAACAGTGCTAACATTCTAGCCAACAAGATCAAAAATTTAAAAACAGTCAGCAATTATCAACTACCCTAACCAACCACATGCAGACACTACATCATATTCGGAGTCTGATGCAGCAGCAGTAATGCTCACTAGTACAAAGTAGTGATAGATAACTGACTGGTATCAGATTTCCTACTGGCTGAAGGAGATGGAATCTGTTCTTTACAAGGCACTTCTTGCTGCTTGGACATTAATACCTCAGGACAGGTACAGTCCAACCTCCAGAAGATATGTCAAGATTTACACATCACTCATCATGTAATGAAAATATTTCAACAAACTGTGACTCTTCCATTAGCCTTTATGATAAACAGTTTCCCCTGCCTCCCAGGGCCTCCCTCTGTGCACACCTTAGATGAAACTCCCCCCTCCACACACACAGAGGTTACCAAAATCTCACCCTTTTTTGTTTGAATTGGCTGATCCAGCCTCAGCCCAGGTCCCCAAAGCTCTCCATTCTAATAAAGGCATGTGCCCCAGGTCCTATCTCTCTCCAGATGTATCTGCCTTGACCTCCCCATGTGGCCCTGTGAGGCATCATACTATATATTCTGTCTAGAGTTGTGATAAATAATAAATAAATAAACTTCTCTAACTTAGTTTCTTTTGAAGCCTTTTATTGAACCATATGCACCCCAGGGCTCTCCTTAACAAATGTTGATTTAATAAATTCATAACAAAGCTTTTACACGCAAAGAAAACCATCAACCAGAGGAAAAAGCACCCTATGGAATGGGAGAAAAATGGCAAACCATGCTGTATCTGAAAAGAGGTTAATACCTAAAGCATATAAGAGCTCATGCAAAAAACAAATAACCCAATTTAAAAATGGGCAAAGGCTATTCGGGGCCTTTTGTGGTTCCATATGAATTTGAGGATAGTTTATTCTAGCTTTGAGAAGAATGTTGATGCAATTTTGATGGGGATTGCATTGAATGTGTAGATTGCTTTGGGTAGTAATGACATTTTCACAATGTTTATTCTTCCGATCCATGAACAGGGAATGCTTTTCCATTTCTTGGTGTCTTCTTCAATCTCTTTCATAAGTTTTCTATAGTTTTCATCATATAGGTCTTTTACATCCTTGGTTAGGTTTACTTCTAGGTATTTGATAGTTTTTCGTGCAATCGTGAATGGGATTTTGAAGTCTTTTATTGAACCATATGCACCCCAGGGCTCTCCTTAACAAATGTTGATTTAATAAATTCATAACAAAGCTTTTACACGCAATCAGTTTCTTGATTTCTCTTTCGGCTGCTTCATTTTTGGTGTATAGGAATGCAACTGATTTCTGTACATTGAGATTTTGTATCCTGCAACTTTACTGAACAAATCAAGAGACTATAGATGCCGGCGAGGGTGTG
>NC_043701.1:97740316-97773737 GCF_006229205.1 Suricata suricatta | reverse complement strand
AAAAAATGGGCAAAGGAACTGAATAGACATTTTTCCAAAGAAGAAATACAAATGGTTATGAGATACATGAAAAGATGCTCTGGGGTGCCTGGGTGGTTCAGTTGGCTAAGCATCTGACTCTTAATTTTGGCTCAGGTCATGAGCTGATCCAGTTGATCGTGAGATCGAGCCCCACATCAGGCTCCGTGCTGACAGCATGGAGCCTACTTGGGATTCTCTCACTTTCTCTCTGCCCCTTCCCCACTTACACATGCTCTCTCTCTCTCTCTCTTAAAATAAACTTTAAAAAAAAGATGCTGAATATCACTAATCATCAAGGATGCATAATTTATGCAAATCAAAACCAATGAGATATTACTTCATATGTGTTAGAATGTTTATTATCAAAAAGATAAGAATAACAAATGCTGGTAAAAGTGTAGAGAAAAAGGAATACTTGTACACTGTTGGTGGAAATATAAACTGGTGCAACCACTATGGAAAACACTAAGAAGGATCCTCAAAAAATTAAAATTACAACTACTATAAGGATCCAGCAATCCCACTTCTGAGTGTTATCCCATGTTCATTGCAGCACTATTCACAATACTCATGGTATAGAAATACCCTAAGTCTTCACTGACACATGAATGAATAAAGTGTGATATGTGTATATATATATATACATGTATAGAATAGGTGATATATATATAGAGAGAGAGAGAGATTAAAATATTATTTAGCCTTGGAAAAGAGGGGAATCTTACCATTTGTGACAACATGGATGAAATTTGAGGGTATTATGCTAAGTGAAATAAGCTAAACAAAGACAAATATTGCACAGTATCAACTGTATGGAATTTTAAAAAAAAGAGAGAAAGTGGAATGTTGATTGGAGAGCTAAGAGGTCAGGGAAAATAGGGAGATGCTGACAAATGGATACAAACTTTCAGTTATGAATAAGATCTGAGGATCTAACATGGTAAATATCTTGATAATACTGTATTGTATAAATGAAAATTTGCTAAGAGAACTTAAGTGTTCTCACCAAAAATAAACCAATCAATCAAATGGACTGCTTGAATTGAGATGATGGAGGGGTTGCAGTTAAAGTCAAAGGCAAACTTCATAATAAGTAAGCAAGTGACTGAAGGAGAGTCGAGAGCAAGAGTCTTGCAGCAAAAGAACACAAGGAACTGAGAGTCTAGGATGGTGGAAAGCACATCCCCATGGATAGTGAAAGTACCAAGATTTAAGACTGATGCAGTGTTGAACAGAAAGACAGAAAAAGAGGGACTAAGTAAGCGACTGCAATAAGGAGAGGTAGTGAGTGATAGTCTGATACGGAATTCAAAACTGAACTTAAAAGAGGCGCCTGGGTAGCTCAGTCGTTTGAGCATACAGCTTCCCCTCGCGTCATGATCTCGTGGTTGGTGGGTTCAGGCCCCCAGTTAGGCTCTGGGTTGACAGCTCAGAGCCTGGAGCCTGTCTTCGGATTCTGCATCTCCCTCTCTCTCTCTCTGACACTCCCCTACTCATGATGTCTCTCTCTCTCTCAAAAATAAATAAAACATTAAAAAAATGTAATACTGATCTTAAAAAAATAATTTAGATGGGGGCGTCTGTCTGACTCTTAATTTCAGTTGAGGTCATGATCTTACGGTTCGTGGGATTGAATCCCCTTCAGGCCCTGGCTGACAGCAGGAGCCTTCTTGGGATTCTCTCCTTCCCTGGCACTCTGCCCCTCCCTCATTCGTGCAGGAGTGCTCTCTTTCAAAATAAACATTAAAAAAAACAAAATAAAAAGAAATCGACACCGTTGTCTCTTCATGGAGGGACTGGAGACAGCCAGGAGTGAGGCAAGGAACTGTGGCTTTTAATTGTAAACCTATCTGTGCGTGTATAATGTCGATAAATTCAAAGAGCAAATATTGAAGAAAGGTAATAGAAGTGCTGAAAATACCCCAATATAAAACTCTGTTAATTAAATACTATATACGCTCCCAGTTTTTCCTGTTCCATCAGAATCCATTTTGAAAATATTTAAAGGGGCCAAGATCAATAAAAGCTCATCTGGCGACTGAAAATCTTCAAAACAACGGACGTTAGAAAGAAGTCCTAAGTTTTGAGATCACTCAGCCGAGGATTCGGGTCCAACCCGCTCAGACTCGGAATAAACGTCATTCCCCCACTCACTGGGCCGGGACCGCCACAAAGCCTCGCGGGAGGCGGGGCCATGACGTCACCGAGACGTCCCGCCCCCTTACGTCGCGCACTAGGAGGCCAGAAGGTTTCTGGCGGGGCCGGCGCCATTTTGCCGGAGCCTGCGACCGAGTGGGAGTGGAGTGGAGCGGCCGCTGTTGCCGACTCTTTCCTCCTCCCCACGGTCCAGTCAGCGGTTGATTAGGCCATCGGCCCTCAAGCCGAGACTTGTCTCTTATTTAGTTCTGGAGAGCGCCTGGCCGACATGAGTGATGTAGAGGAGAACAACTTCGAGGGCAGAGTGAGTACAAAGCCGCGGGAGCCGTCTTCGGCGGCGGCCCGATGCTCGGGGTTTCACGGGGACGAGCGCGGTCGGGCGGGGTTGCGGGGAGTCCTGCGGGGGCCCGCGTGGAGCAGCCTCTGGAGCCATCGCGGTTGTTTCCTCACGTACTAAGATGGCTTCTGGGTTCCACTCTTTCCCCAAATACCACGGATAACCCCTCTCCCCCTTTTTTTGGAGACTGACTGATACCTGGACTCCTGGGTCCGATTTCCCCCCGCAGTGGCGCGCTCCATTCTCCCCACCCCTGAGGCTTCCTTATCTCTGTTCCGAGGAGTGGGTCCCCGTCGCGGTGGGGCGGGAGGAGACGGCAGGGAGTTCCCCTCCGGCCGGATAGTGGTAGGTGCTTCCCGCGGTGGCATTTCTGGCGACCCCGAGCATCGTAGAGGGTCTCGGGGTCGAAACTGCGCGGGGCTGTTGTCCGGGCGGGGAGAAGCTGGCGTGGGACTAGCTGGGGCCTGTGTCTCCTTGGCTCTCTATTGCAGTGAGCGGCCGCGTCTCTGTTGGAACCGGCGGCGTTGCGTCTATAAAGGCGAAAGCCTTGAGGTTGAAGGTGGGACGAGCCTAATGAAGTGGTTAGTCAACGACCGCACCGACCCTTAAGCGTTCTTAAGACGAGAACTGTGAGGGGAAAACTACGCAAGGAGTCCTTTTCCCTTAATGTCCCTTCTACTTTCTTTTCACTTCAAAATGAATGTGGGAATGCTATAACGCCTGGTTTTTCAATTCCTCGATGTTGGGTTTTTTTTCTCTCTTCTTTATATCTCAACTTCTAATGCTTTCCTTCCTATGATCTTTCATCTAAAAACCACTTCTTTACAGGTCTTTACGGTAAAAAAAAACAAACAAAAACCTCTTAATCTTACATAACTGAACAAATTTTGTGGCTCAGTATTTTGAAAATAGCTAGTCAGTTTATACTGTACTCAAAACGTTACCTGAAAATGACAGGCCCTCTCCCATTTCTCTCCTCGCCCCATTCCCCAGCAGAGAGGGCTCAGGGATTTTCATTATTTGGGGTCGATGAATATAAACATCACGAAGAAACGTTATCCTCAGCCTAGATATATTAGAACATTAATCAGTGTTTGAGTTCTGCTTCCGAAGCTACCCTGGTAGTGGTAATTGGTGGAAGTGGTTTAGTGTTAAACCCTGAAAAGAAAATCCCCAGGCAGCATGTTCTTGATGTTGTGTTGGTATTTTAGTTACTAGGGGAAACGCATAAAAGCACTTAAGGTGTGTGCTGGCTGGAATGAATTTTGTCTTTTTTAGAAGCTCGTAATAAAAGTACTTTGAACCAGACAGTTAAATCAGAAGGTTGATTTAGGCTTTTACTCTTTGTGAGGAAAGAGATTTAAATAGGTTAGAAAATTACTTTTTAATGCCTGTACGACTGGGTTTTTGAAATGAAATCTAGATCCCAGATATAAATGAGTAGTTGAACCTGCTTATTTTATAGTATGCGGTATTGATTATCCCAACAAAACTTTTTAAAAATCTTCTAATAAAAATATGTGGTGATAATTGTAAGCTGCTTGTTTTGAAAACCTTTGGTAGTTATGGAAAGAACTGTGGCTGTCCATTAATCTTTCCTTCCATTGACTTTAGTACAGAAATTTATTTTCTGTTAAGGTTTGTTTGATTTGGTTTGTGGGGAAGTGAAGACCTATTTGGGACCCTGTTTTCCTTTAAGTTCTTACTTTTTAATTAGTCATCAAAACAAGGAATGGAACAAGTTCTAAATAATTGTCACCTTACTCACCTAACAAAGCAGTATATGTAAGATCCATAACGTTTTATGTTAATGGAAATGGGTTCTTCCTCCTCCCCCTCCCTTACAGTGTTTTTGGTCATAGAAAATATTTTTGACATATGATACCCAAGTGTATTTTAGTGTAAATGAACTCAGTAGATTGAATAATGCGTTCGCCCACCCTTACCTGTTACATCTTTTTTTTCTTCTTCTTTTGTAGGTTGGGGTAATTGTGTTTATTTGTTATTGGTTAAAGAATTAGAAGAATGCCAGAAGCTTTTCTGAGGATGTACTTTTTCTTTTTTTTTAATTGTTTCTTACAACAGTTTAACTACTAGTGCTTTTGGTTTTTAAACTATTGTGATCTCTTAATTGCTAGCCACAAACCAGCAGTTTAAAAAAGTTTTTAAAGAATACAATTGTCATGTTGTCTTTGTGTCTAAATGTAATGACCATTTAGAAGGGCTTAAAAAAGGATTTTCAAATGATGTTTGAGAGGTTTTTAAGTAGTGACACTTTGCATTTTGTAACTAAAATAGAGAAAACATTGACAGGTCAGTATTGAGGTTTCATTTGCTTTCCCTATAGAATAAGTAGTACATATTAACCCCATGTTACCGAAAAGATATTTAGAATTAGAGGGCAACTTTTTTAGAGCATTTCAGAATCTTAACCACACCACACCTCCTCCCCCAGTTTTTGATGAATTTTCTTATTACTCACAATAGTTTTGCAAGGGCTAAAGTACTCTTACCATTTGAGAAAGTAAAGCAGGCCTAGAAGACCATACAGCCAGGAGTCAGATTTACAGGTCCCAGTCCATTGCTCATTACGTACATTTTGCTGTATATATTTTTATTTACTTTTTAAAAAAACGCTTGTACTTTAGCATCTGAGAGAGAGATTAATAGAGTTTGTGAGAAACAGTATATAGGAGCTTAATTTTCCACTGTAGATTAATGTTTCTTCCATTGTAGAGGACTGGAGTAAAAGAACTTTAGGAAAGAAAATATAATTGGCTGGATTTTGTTATAAGTAACCCTGAGTGTTAACCCAATCAACATTCCCTTCTGCCTAAGGTAAAACTGTTGAGCATCTGCTGCCTTTTAAGTAAAGGTCAGGTGTTCTTGAGGGAAAAAGAACTTGGATTCTAATTTGAGATGGCTGAAAGCTCAAATCTGGGTAAAAGTAAGTATATAATCAAGTTCCCTGTGATAGAATTAATAGGAATTCAGAAAATGAAGCTGGGTGGTTTTGTGAGCTAGGGGAAAGGTAATGTTTTACCTAATTTGTAAAACTCTGGATCCTAAATTAAGGAATAGATTGTATGGGTATGACAATAAGAAGTTTGCTGGCATAGTAAGAGATGATAGATTTGACTAGATAGGCAGATAGTGGAGGGTTTGAATTCTAGATTTAGAGATTTGGACTTAATCCAATATGCAGTAAGAAGGCATGTATGGATTCTTAATTCTGGGAGTAGCATAATGAAAGGTATTTAGCAAAGAACTGAGGACTGATACAAGAAGAACAGCAAGGCACACTTGATGCATTTAAGGAAGGATATCATAAAAGTCCTGATCTAAACAGAACAGCAGTGGGATGTAAAGAATTGAGTGAGACATTTTCAAGGGATCCAGGAGAATAGCCTTTAAAATAAGTAGGAGGTTCCTTAAAACAATTTGCTTGGGACATGCATATTAAGTTTACAGAAATACTTTAAGTGGAAATTTTTTTCTGAACTGAGAGTGAGGCTGGCACTTGAGCTATGGCTTTGCATGTCATCTTCATAAAAAGAATTGTTTGCTTCGCATAGCTTCAATTAAGGTTAGGATTTAGGTCTCAAAAAATGTTTAGTCTCCTTCATAGAAATTATGGGGAATGAAAATTAAGTTTTTATTATTTTATTCACCCTCTACCCCTAATTTTTTAACAAAACTTAGAAAAACGTCCATTTTTTTCTCATTGAGTGGCCCATTGTTTTTAATAGAGGTTAAAGATTTTCATGTAAGAGTCCATCTTATAATTCCACAGTTGTATATGTTTTGTAGTACAGTTGAAGAGGGAAGATGCTACTTGTTCTTGTCTCCTTTTCAGAGTTTGTTATAGCTTCTTGAGTAGCTAGGATATTTTTAGGCAACTCCTAGTGTTCCTCTTAATATATGAGATGGTTTGACTGGATGACAGAAGCAAAGAGCAAAATAAAAATTTGTCTCTACCAGTTTGGCATTAAAATGTGTACATTAAGACATTTTGCTAAAGAAGAGTAGGAGTAGGGGAAGTTTTTTTCTTCTCTGAATCTTGATTTACAATGATTGGGGTGATGCCTGAGCTTTCGAAACTCATCTTGGTGACCGGCTTCTTTTAAAAACAAAACAAAACTAGTCTTAGTTTTTCTATTGATGAAATTTTAATGTGAGAGTACAAGGAAGGTTTGCTCTCTTTCCCTTTTAAAAAATAAGAATAAAAAAATCTCTATTGTACAGATAAGAATATCAGCCTTTAGCTTTTAAAAATACTTAGTTCAGTTCTTAAACAATTTAATCTCCTATATATCATCACATCAACTTGTTACACAAGGGTAAGACTTTCTTTCCCATAGTAGTTACAGTATTAAACTTAACAGTTTTGTTTTAGGTTTAATTTATTAAACACTTAACTGTGCTTTTATCCAATTTTAATGGTTTTTTATTTCCTCTGTCCATTTTTAAGCAAAGAATTGTTAAACCATTTTCATGTTCAAATTTTAATATTTGAGATTCTGTCACTGAAGGGTACTGATTTGCTCAATAGGTAAAATGTGGGATTTCTAAAGGGAGCAATGTAACTAATTGTACCCACAGTGCACAGATTTGTCATAAATGCTTAATGATTTGTGCCATTCCTAAAATGAGAATTAAAAATCTTGAGATCTGAAAGAATCTGAAGGGATATAACTATTTAGGAATGAGAGTTGTGTTTAAAAAAAAAAAACCACAAATACGAATGAGCTTTGTGGTTTTAATTTTGCAAATGAACTGAAGTTATTTACCTATGGTGTGTGTAGTGTAACAAGTGTGAAATGGCAAAGGATAAGGATAATCAATAATTTCCTAGAACCTTCCTGACAGTGTGAAAACCTACTCTTTGATACTATCACTGGGTGCTCATGCATCAAATAACTAACTCTAGGACCTTTGAAAAGTTCTGTATTCACATGCTAAGTGAGTTAATACTGATTGTTATTTGTTCACCTGTCCTACCAGATTTAGCAGGACAGAAGTGCAGATGAGGAAGTGGTAATGATCAAATGGGGGGAAGAATCTGGAAACACTGTTTTTAAAAAGTTTAGAGGGGAATAATGAAAGGAAATGGAGTTTCCCTTCCTTCCTTTAGGTTATTGCTAGTATGTAGTTGTATGTAATCTTTCTTGTCTGATGATTTTTGCCAAAATGAAATGTTGAATTTTGAGTGACTAGGCCTGGCCAATCTGAGGTAGAAGAAAAATTTTTTTTCTTTTAACTCAAGTTTACTCCAGATTCATAAATCCTCCCATGATAATAGAAGATGAGAACCTAAGTAGAAAATTCTATAACAGGTTCTTAGTAAACAATTTGGTTTTAGATATTAATTGTTGGCTTAAAAAAATTGTTTTTACATTTATTTATTATTGAGAGACAGAGAGCACAAACAGGGTAGGGGCAGAGAGAGAAGGAGACACAGAATCCGAAGCAGGCTCTAGTCTCTGAGCAAGCTGTCAGCACAGAGCCTGACACGGGGCCCAAACCCATGAACCACAAGATCATGACCTGAGCCATAGTTGGTCGCTCAACTGACTGGGCCAACCAGGTGCCCCTGTTGGCTTTTAATATAGCAATTTTTTCATGTTAAAATTGGTTATGACATATAAATTGGCCAGTTTAATGACCACACTTAAAATTTGTAGAAAAGATTACAAATATTTCAGGTAATTCCATGATTGTGACTAAATGTCATTATTTATGCATAAGTGACAATTCCTAATAATTTCTTTAAGCATCTCCAAAATTATTCCAAACTTTCGAGAATGCAAAGACGAAGTGTTAGAATATCTGTGACTTGTGAGCCTTTACAGATGGAAAGACCACTTTATCCTATCCTTAGAATGCAGCATACAAGTGTTTTCTTTTTAAGGAATTACTCTGATAGCAGTTATGGGTTATGCCAGTGAAAATATTTCTTTTATAAGCTTAAGAGTCAAAGAGAAGCAGCCTGTCATATGCAAGAGGAAGGAGGCAGAACAGCTATTTATGTAGACTGAAATTAAAGAATTGGATAAACTCAGGTTTCCGATAAGCCCTAAAGAATGAAGTTCTTAGTACAATAAATATTATAAAGCTATGTATTTTAAGAACACCTTCCCCCCTGTTTTGGGACATAAAATCTACCTAAATGCACTAATGTATTTTAATGGACAGAGATTTCCAATTTCATAAAGTAGTGGGAAAATATATTTTGAGAGACCTTGCTTTTAAAGTTTATACTATTATATAAACTCAAATATGTATAAACTTGGCACTATTGGTATAGAATTTGCATTGCCATAATATTAGAATGGGTTACAGCTTAGCATTTATATTGTGATATGTTCATTTTAATGGGCTTTCAAGTACTAAACATAAACGTTGTTAGAATTTTTTTCTCCCATCTATTATATGATACTATCAGTATTAAAAGACCAGTCATTGCTTACCTTAGGAATTGTTCATGTTCTGCAACAATGTGTGCATGTGTTTAGTAACCTTCTTTCTTGATTAAAAGAATAGTAGTACATGGTGGTTGTAGTTATTTACAGTGTGTAAGATGCAGCTGTATTTTAACACAGATTGCTTGATTTGGATATACTGTGGTACATTCCTAGTATTTGTGGTTAGCTCTCTTGTTTTTATTTTTGGCTGTGTCCTTCAGCTTCCACCAGAGGTACCTTGATAATAAAGAATAGTTGAAAGAACAAACACCGTTTAAGCAGGTTGTACTTTGAGAACTTTCTGCCTGACTTCTGGTTTGTAGTAGGTAAGGTAGACTGGAAGCCTGTTAAAGATTGCTATTAAAGACTTGGATATGACTTGGTTGAGTCATTCTGTCCTTTTTTTTTTTTTTTTTTTTAATTGGTTGTTGGATCAGGATGCAGGTTACTGAGGAATTTGCAGAATTTCTTACTGAGCAGCTTTAAGAGTAGATTAAGTGTATTCAAGTGAAACAGGACAGATAACAGCCCTTCTGTTTTCTGTTTGCAGTTTCAATTCAATTTCCAAATTCTGAAGTTTTATGTATTTCTTCGGGGGGGAAAGTTGAAGTTACCATTTTGTAATAAAGATAAGTCTCAAGGGTAGAAAAGGATAATCTAGCCTTTAGCTTGGTTTCTATAATGCACAATTTAGCGAAAATGGTACTTCGTACCCGCTTTTGAGAAATAAGTTACTTAAAATGGCAGACATTGATTATCATAACTATTTTTCTTTGTGAGGACTATTAACTGTATCAGTTCGTAGAATGAGGGGCCATTTTTTTGTATTACTAAAAATTCTGAAGAATTTGTATTCAGGTTAAGTTTACTGACAGTTACTGATTTACCTTTTTAGATTGTATCTAAATTATTTTTAGAGGTCAAAATGATAGTGACAATTTTGTAACTAGGTGTTACAGGGGAGGTAAGAGGACAGTTTCCCAACCTTGAATGATTCCATGAAGAAGTTTATGTAATTTTAAGTTTTCGGATGCAAAAACTGAAGGACAGCAACAAAAGAGATATTAGGTACTTGTGAAACCTTAGATAATTAAAAAGCGAGACTTTTAATTTTTTTTTAATGTTTGTTTATTTTTGAGAAACAGAATGTTAGTGGGGGAGGGACAGAGAGAGGGGGAGACACCATCAATCTGAAGCAGGCTCCAGGTTCTAAGCTGTCAGAACAGAGCTGGACACCGGGCTTGAACTCACAAGCTATGAGATCATGGCCTGAGCCAAAGTAGGCTGCGCAACCGACTGAGCCACCTAAGCGCCCCAGGAAGATTTCTTTTAAAATATCCTAATGTCTTTTGGAAAAATACTGTCTTATCTTAATGTTTTAACAAACCAAAAGGAAGGTTTGGTTTCTTCTGCTGAGTTCTGTGCCAGTACTGAGTTTAAGATGTTACTGAGTTAGCTTGTTTACATTAATTTCTAAGAAATGGCAGTTTTCAGCACTATTGAATAATTTTCAACTTACATTAATTTGTGAGAGAAGACTTGAAAATCAAACATACACATGTTTGGACCATTAATTTTTTCCCATGTACTGGAAAACTTCACATAAACATGTAAGATTAAACTTAGGCTTTGATTTAAGACTGATTTCTACAGTTTAAACATTTTACAATATGGCAGAGCATAGAGCATTCTGATATGTATGTAAACATGAACTATGGTCATATTCATAGATATCATTCCATCTATCTGCTGTTCAACAGCATAAATGAATGTTAGAGGATCTGTGTTATAGAAGGGAAAACTGGGGGGGCGGGGTGAATACTCTTTTTAGCTTAATGAATCAGTCTGTGTAATGCCTCAATTACAAGCAAATTAGCCATACTTTTTTTTTTTTTTTTAAGGTACAGAATATGCTGCTTTTATAGTTTCAGTGAATGAAAAAGCCTAATTTGCTATGCCTGTTCCAGATGCCTGGATGTCCAGGAATTTAGAGAGTATAGAGATGTGGTGAAAGATTTAGGTAGCTAAATGGGAAAGGTTGATATTGAAGAAGGTAGCTTATATGTTTCAGTTTTGTTTGCATCTGGAAAATAAATAGGCCTAGCAGCATTTGTACAGTTCTTGATAAATATTTTGATATTAAACTCAAAGGGAAAGTTTTAAGGAAGTTGCATGGTAGTCTAGTGGCATAAATGAAAATTGGTGTAAAGTTGGGGTAATTATTTGCACTGGTAATCAAGACTTAATTGGACAGAGAAACCAGACTGTCCCTCCTACTTTGTTCGTAAGTGCTTATGTATCTGTCAGATTAAGAAATAGTCTCTTAATCAGTTTTAAGTCATTTGATTTGGAAAGTTTTGATTTATATCCAACTTTTTCAGAAGCCAGTCAGTTTTCTGGTACGATATAGTTATTGAAGGGAGTATATGTATGTGTAACTGCATAAAATATGCAAAATTATTAATAAAATAGATGGAATCAGAGAATAAAGCCCATGATACTAATTTTATAACTTTTTGTGCATTATGATACTTCATGATAATACAGAATATTAAAATGGCACAGTTGCAAAATTTTGTATATTAGTAATTTATAAGCCCTAGGGGACATTTGAAGAGTTTCATGTCCTCTTTTCCTCTTAAGTTTTTCTTTATGCTTTATTTCCGAACATATGTTTCTGATTAAGTTGGAGTGTGCAAAGATAGTGGTCAAACATAATTGGGGAAAGATGTTAGTGATTTCACTAATTTATTTTTACTTTGAACATCAGCATGTGTTCTCTAATATGTGAGTTTAGGTAGGTGTGTGCAAATTTTAGCCCAGAATGCAATGCTTTAACTGTATCTTGGTATCTTAGCATGGCTTGGTGAAAGCTTATTTTAAGATAACTAAGACTCCTCAAGTTATAAATTAATAAAAATTTAAGACATAGATGGGGGGAATTACAGTTAATGTTAGATTTATGCTTGGGTTAAGTATTTATATTAAAATTGTTCACATTTTAGGAACTAGGATGAAACATGAAAGGGGAGGAGGGTGAAGAATATGGTAAAAAACAGAAAATTTAGTAAATTTTAATTGTTAGAAACTAGACTTTTGAACAATTTTAAAGATTATAAAATTGTTTTTTAATAAACTAGTTATTTGCACTTTACCTGCTGGCTTTTCCATTTGGTAGATAACATTCTGAACTCCAGCAGAGTTTTATAATCCCCACGTGCTTAAATATACTAAATGTTCTTTTTCCATTAAGGTTAATGTTCGTGAAGAAATTGAAGAGTTTTTTCCAAGAATGTGGAAGATAAATCAAGATAAAAGAAGGCTAATGAAAAGTATTAAAGATCAGAAAATTAAAATTGAATGGGGGAAAAAATTGAACAGAAGATTGGTCAGATAGAAGCACTTGAATATTTTTTTAAGGCTATTTTGAATTGTTTGAATTGGGGAAGAATACACGAAGTATGAAAATGAAAAACTCAATGAAGAATGAAGAGAAGTAGAAAGCAAGAGTGAAGTAGAATTAAAAGAATCTGGAAGAATGAATGGGTCCTAGGTTAAGTAAATGTATGGTTTATGTTCCAGTGTCTGTATGATCAAGTTGTAGATGAATTTGCATGATTGCTTAGTTAATAGAGAATTGGTGATCTGGTTCAAGTAGGGAATTATTGAGGACAGTTAGCAGTATTAACAATGGGTTATTAATGAGCTGAAATTTTTTTCTGGAGGGTGTTGCCTAACCATTTGTTTTTCAGGAGCAATCAATATAAATAATTACGGTACTTTAAATGTTAGGTGTTAGGCATCTACGTGACCAGTGCCATTTGTAATACTGTCTTCTTTGTTAGGAGTCTCGCTCTCAGTCAAAATCTCCAACGGGAACTCCTGCTCGTGTAAAATCGGAGAGCAGGTCAGGATCTCGTAGTCCATCAAGGGTTTCCAAACACTCTGAATCCCATTCTCGATCAAGATCAAAATCCAGGTAAGTGTGCTTAAAATAGTACTTAATGCTTTTCTTGGATTTTTCAGAGCAAAGTGGTTTTTACCAAATCCTTTGTTTTTGCTTCATTTTGTTTAGAAATTAGACCAGGGCACCTGGGTGGCTTAGTCAGTTAAGCATCTGACTTTGGCTCAGGTCATGATCTCCCCATTCCCAAGTTTGAGCTCCACGCTCGGAGCCTGGAGCCTGTTTCGGCCTCTCCCCTGCTCACATTCTGTCTCTCTTTCTCAAAAAAAAAAACTAAACATTTTTAAAAATTTTAGAAATTAGACCAAAGAAATGTTGCCAAAAATATGAAGTAGTTTTTCTCAAATTGTGGAATTTAGACATGAATGTTCTAGGGGTGCCTGGGTGGCTCAATTAAGTGTCACTCTTGATCTTGCATCAGCTCATGAACTCATGGTCGTGGAATCTAGCTCCTGTCGGACTCTGCACTGAGTGAGGAGCCTGCTTGGGATTCTCTATCACCTTCCTCCCCACCCTCTCACCCCTTCCCCACTGTCATGCATGTGCACGCTCCCAAAATAAATGTAATGAGTGTTCTAGATAAAGATTTAGATAAAGAAGAGTCATCTCTTAGTCCAGTTAACCTATTACCTGCTGGCTGTTAATATAGATTAAATATTTGTTGATTGATTTAAATGTATTTGTCATCTGAGGGTTTTTTTTTCCATATCAGTATTTATGCGACCAGAAGGTAATTTTCTCCACTGGAGACTTGGCATGTAAACTAGAGCAGAGAAGGTTGATGTGCCTATGTTGTACTGGTTATCAGAATGATTTGAGAAGCTGTCTCAAGATTCATATTTCAGCTACATCCTTTCCCTGAAGATAGTGAGTCAGTAGGTCCAGATTGGAACTTTGGTCAGATGTAATTGAGGCAGGCACTGGGGGAATCTCTCTCTGGGTGATTCAGAGCCCCTGTCACCACTGTCTCCATTAACAACAAAAACTCCAGTGAACCATTGTAAAAAGCTCACTATATCAGATGTCCCAGGTATATGAGGGTGGATGAAAGAAAGTTTAAAAACAATCAGGTTGTTTAATTTGTTAAGCAGTTGTAATTTCTTTTTTCTTTATTTTGTTTACTTATTTTGATAGAGATGGAGATATCGTGAGTGGGGGAATGGCAGAGAGAACCCCTAGGAGGCTCCGCCCTGTCAATGCAGAGCCCCTTGGGGGGCTCAAACTCACAAAACCATGAGATCATGACCTGAGCCAAAACTGAGAGTCAAATGGTGATGCTTAACTGACTGAGCCACCCAGGCGCCCCTATAATTTCTTGATTGGAGGCATAATTTCTTTGTATAGTGTTTGTTTGCAAGGAAGCGTGAAACAAAATACTTTTTTTTTCTTTTTCTTTTAATTTTTTTACATGTTTATTCCTTTTTGAGACAGAGAGAAACAGAGTGTGACCAGGGGAGGGGCAGATAGAGAGGGAGACACAGAATCCGAAGCAAGCTCCAGGCTCTGAACTGTCAGCACAGAGCCCGACGCAAGGTTTGAACTCGTGAACTGCGAGATCATGACCTGAGCCAAAGTTAGATGCCTGACTGAGCCACCCAGGTGTGCCCCCAAAAGGCTGTACTTTTCTTGAGGTCACAGCTGTCTTTTCTATCATATCCATGATCTAACTTGATTTACTAACACTCTAATTAAATCATGTGCAGAATAGCACTGTAGAATTTGGGTGTGCAAACAGAAGTGAGCATATTTTCATTCTAGGGCCTTCGCATTTGCTATTCTCAGCCTAGAATTCTCTTTCCTCAGATATTTAATCACTGATTCATTCTCTGCCTATGTGCCCTCTGAGAACATTAAAGCATGCACACCTTATTGCCTTACTTTTAGTTTTTCATACTTACACTATCTGATTCAGAGAAAAGTTAGGCACTCCTGAAGGGTTTTTAATTAATGTCTCATTTCTCATTACTATTTAAAAATAACAGTGAAGGGGTGCCTGGGTGGTTCTGGTCAGGACTTAGGCTCAGGTCATATCTCAAGGTTCATTGCTTCTACCCCTACATCAGGTTTTCTGCCGTCAGCACAGAGCCCGCTTTGGATCCTCTGTCACCCTCGCTATCTCTGCCCCTTCCTCCCCCCACCCCCAAAAATAAGCATTTTTAATTTTTTTTAACATGTGGTTTTTTTCCAATTTTTTAATGTCTCTTTTTTTTCTTTTTTTGAGAGACAGAGACAGTGAGCTGGGGAGGGGCAGAGAGAGAGGGAAACAAAGAATCTGAAGCAAGCT
This sequence comes from Suricata suricatta, assembly GCF_006229205.1. Lineage (NCBI taxonomy): Eukaryota > Metazoa > Chordata > Mammalia > Carnivora > Herpestidae > Suricata > Suricata suricatta. The sequence goes on along the minus strand of NC_043701.1, from coordinate 97,758,510 downwards.
CTAGGCTCTGAGCTGTCAGCACAGAGCCCAACGTGAGGCTCGAACCCACGGACTTTGAGATTATGACCTGAGCTGAAGTCAGACACTTACCTGACTGAGCCACCCAGGTGCCCCAATGTTTGTTTATTTTTAAGAGACAGAGCATGAATGGGGGGGGGGGGGCAGGGAGAGAGGGAGACAGAATCCAAAGCAGTCTCCAGGCTCTGAGCTGTCAGCAGAGCCTGATGCGGGGCTTGAGCCCACAAACCAAGAGATCATGATCTGAGCAGAGGTCTGACACTTCTCATTTACATTGAAGTGCTAAGGAAAATGGGAGGTCTCTATATCTTAAATGTGGTAGGAACCACGTCTCCAGGTCTTGGCCAAGAAACTTTTGCTCTTTGTTCCTAGAACATTTTCCCCTTGTCTACCTAGTAAAATTTGTCTCCCAACTTCATTGTTAGCCTTTGTTTTGAATAATTTTCCCTCATTAGTTTTATTCTTTTCACCCATCTGCTCTCTTTTTTAGATTTTGTAGTTCTTCCCATGTATAACATTTATTGAATGTCTTAAGTTATTTTGTAAGACTGGTTGCTCCTGGTCTGGGTGTTTATTAAAGATGGGTCATATGAATATAAATAAGAAATTGATTGTTAACACTAAGAGGCAAAGAAACCATCAGAGTGACTGGAAATAAAGATAGGAGATGAACTAGGGAATCAGCAGGGGAAAGGTGAATGAGATGCTGTAGAAAGCTTGAAGAAACTTAGACATGAAGACTATTACATGGACATTTAAGTTGTTGAATTAATGTAGGAGATTCTGGATTGCAGTAGGATAAAGAAAGATTGGAAAGAAAGTGACACTTAACAGTGAAAGAATATTGAGAAGATGGTAAGAATCAGAGGATTTTTACTGTGGTGGTTATGGCATTTGGTGATTTGTCTTTGTTAAGGTAAGATATACATAACAGTATATTTACAGTCTTGGGCTCCTGGGTGGCTCAGTCAGTTGAGTGTCTGACTTTGGTTCAGCTCATGATCTCACACAGTTTGTTGTTTTGAGCCCTAGATCAGGCTCTGTGCTGACAGCTCAGCCTGAAACCTGCTTCGGATTCTAGGTCTCCCTCTCTTTCTGCCCCTTCCTCACACTCTCTCTCTCTCAAAAATAAATAAACATTAAAAAAATTTTTTTTTTAATTTACAGTCTTAGCCATGTTTAAGTGTGCTGTTAAGTGATATTAAGTACATTCACATTGTGCAACCATCACTGTCATCTGTCCCAGACTCTTCATCTTATAAAACTGAAAAAAACTCTATACCCATTAAACATGGCCCCTTGTTTTCCCCTCCTCCCAGCTCCTGGCAGCCACCATTTTACTTTCTGACTGTGTGGTTTTGACTACTCTAAGAACCTTATGTAAGTGGAATCACACTATTTGTCTTTTGATGGCTGGCTTGTTTGACTTAGCATAGTGTCCTCAAGGTTCATCCATGTCTCAGAATATGCAAGATTTCCTTATTGCTTGTTTTGTGTTTTTAAAGAAGGTAGAGCTGTAACATGCTTGTTAGGTAAAGTGAAAAGAGTGATCGTAGAAGGGATAGACTGTAGAAAGATGATTGTATGACTAAGAGAACAAGAAGAGAATATTCTTGCCTCAGAAAGGAAAAAGGAGCTGGGGTAGATGTATAAATCATTGGCATTACCATTTTGCTATTTTCACTTAAACTTATTTCTCTCAAAGGTCGAGGTCACGGAGGCATTCTCATAGACGTTACACCCGATCCAGATCCCATTCTCATTCTCACAGGAGACGATCTCGAAGTAGGTCATACACACCTGAATACCGGCGTCGAAGAAGCCGAAGTCACTCTCCAATGTCTAACCGGAGAAGACATACAGGCAGCAGGGTGTGTAGTTTTTAAAAATTAATGAAAACTTATTGTCTTAGGTGTTTAGTTATAGCATAATATTCGAGTTTCATGACTAGACCATTATTTTAAGGGGCACCTGGCTGGGTGTCGATGGAGCGTGTGACTCTTGATCTTAGGGTTATGAGTTCCAGCCCCTCATTGTGTGTAGAGATTACTTAAGGAAATAAAAAACAAAGTGATATTCCAGAAACCTCCTTAAGCTTATGACTATTATATATATTCATTTAAATATATTTTCTTGGGGTACCTGGGTGGCTCAGTCGGTTATATCCAACTCTATTTTTCAGCTCAGACTGTGATCTTATGGTTCATGGGTTTGAGCCTGAAGTCAGGCTTTGAACTGACAGTGTAGGACTTGCTTAGGATTCTCTGTCTCTCTCTCTTTGTCTCTCTCTCTCTCAAAATAAACATTTTAAAAAATTTTTTATGTCTCTTCTTTTTTTGACTTTTGAGTGAAAAGTTGAAATTTGGGAAGAAAATATATGTTCTAAGAATTAAAATGAAAAACATAAACTGAGCTGAGATTATTGAGATTTAAAAGTCTTGGTGGGGGCTGGGGGAAGCTGGCAGGGAAATACATGTAGTAATAATAATAGCTTATATTTACATATTGAGCACTCTGCAGAGGTTCGCTTGTTTTTTGGTTTTTTTTACATTTGTTTATTTTTAAACGGAAAGCTCCGTACTGAGCTTTTTATTTTTTTTTAATTTTTTTAATGTTTTATTTATTTTTGATACAGAGAGAGACAGCATGAGAGGGGGAGGGGCAGAGAGAGAAGGAGACACAGAACCGGAAGCAGGCTCCAGGCTCTGAGCTAGCTGTCAGCACAGAGCCTGACGTGGGGCTCGAACCCACGAACGTGAGATCTGACCTGAGCCGAAGCCGGAGGCTTAACCGACTGAGCCACCCAGGCGCCCCTACATTTGTTTATTTTTGAAAGACAAAGTGTGAATAGGGGAGGGGCAGAGAGAGAAAGAGACACAGAATCCAAAGCAGGCTCCAAGCACAGAACCCGACGCAGGGATCGAACCCATGAACCATGAGATCATGACCTGAGCCAAAGTTTGATGCTCAACTGACTGAGCCACCCAGGTGCCCCTCTGCAGAAGTTTTCAATCCATGTAATAGAGAAGCAAGTTGAGTCTTGGACATTGATGTTTGGGTTTTGCCTAACTGGCAGAGCCCAGGTTTCAGCCAGGCTGCTTGCCTCTTAAACTTCCTGTGCTTAACTTCGGTGCTGTGTTTTCCCCGTGTGTGATACTGAATAAGTTAAGTGTAATGGAGTCTGCTCTTATTTAATGATGCTTTGAAATTTGTACATATATTTTTCAAATCTGGATTGTGGGAAAATTGAAAGAATATCCTCAATAAGAATGAAAATGGAGGAAAGTCTAATTAGCACTTAGAGATAAAATCATATTAAGTACAAAGCTGTAAGATATAAGACATTTGATTAAGTCACAAATAAGGCTTTAAACTAGGGTGGACTCTTTGGTTACATCCTGGAAATTGCGGGACTAGAAGGTTAGGGATATTTTTATTCAGGATACAACTGGATATATACTCCAAAGAAGAACCTGAGTGTACTGTAAACTGTAAAATATGAATTTTCTGGGTTTTTTCCTCTTAAATTCTTCTTTCCAAGTAACTTAAAATAGCATAGTTTTTGTGTATTAGATGAGATATTTCTAAGCAAAGTATTTCTGTGTGTTTTAATTTTTACTTCAATTTGGAGCTTGAAATTAAATCACATCCTAAATATTCAACAGGCAAATCCAGATCCGAACACTTGCCTTGGAGTGTTTGGCCTCAGTTTGTATACAACAGAGAGAGATCTTCGTGAAGTATTTTCTCGATATGGACCATTGAGTGGTGTCAATGTGGTTTATGATCAGCGAACTGGACGATCACGAGGATTTGCTTTTGTTTATTTTGAAAGAATAGATGATTCAAAAGAGGTAATTTTATGATTATCAACTTGAAATTTTTCTGAGGTACATAAATGTAATGTCAAGTTGTTAAAAGTTGACTGATAGTCTCCCAGTTCCATTACATGTTCTGTTTCATTCCTTACTCAGTGTTAGGATTTGGAAATTACCAGTTTTACCTTCCAGCTAATATTTTCTGGGATATGCATATCCTGATTGAAAACTGGTCTGGGAAAGTGAGATGTGTTTGAGTTAATGGAAAAAGTAAAACATATAAATGTTCTTTTTTTGACTAAATCTTATTCATACTCCCAAGAAGATGATTAAACTGACTTTCCAGAAATGATATGATATTTTGGGGTGCCTGGTAAGCTCCGTTGGTGGAGAGTGCAACTCTTGATCTTGGGGTTGTAAATTCAGGCCCCATGCTGGGTGTAGATTACTTAAAAATAAAATCTTTTTTAAAAAGTTAAAAAAGAAACTATACAGTACATAGGTTTAATCTGTTTAATTTTGTGTCGAATGAGCTCCTCGTGTATAGAGTGTGTTTCTATTCATATTCATCTGTTTTTCTATTCTGTAATTAAAATATAATATATAGAATTGGTCCTTTTTTAATTTCTTGTTTTTATTGCCATTCTTCATTTTCCCAACAATGATCATAACCATTGAATCAATGATTTGAAATTTTGCTGTCCTTTTTGTTTTGTTTTGTTTTGTTTTGTTTTAGTATTTTTAAAAAGTTTTTTTTTGGGGCGCCTGGGTGGCTCAGTCGGTTAAGCCTCCGACTTCGGCTCAGGTCAGGTCTCACGTTCGTGGGTTCGAGCCCCGCATCAGGCTCTGTGCTGACGGCTAGCTCAGAGCCTGGAGCCTGCTTCCGGTTCTGTGTCTCCTTCTCTCTCTGACCCTCCCCCTCTATGCTCTGTCTCTCTCTGTATCAAAAATAAATAAAACATTAAAAAAAAAAACTTTCAAAAATAAAAATAAAAAGTTTTTTTTTTTTAGCATTTTTTCATTTTTGAGGCACAGAGACACAGCATGAGTAGGGAAGAGGCAGAAAAAGAGGAAGACACATAGTCTGGAGCACACTCCAGGCTCTGTGCTGTCAGCATAGAGCCAGACGTGGGGCTCGAAACCACATACCATGAGATCATGACCTGAGCCAAAATCAAGAGTCGTGTGCTTAACTGACTGAGCTACCCAGGTGCTCCTCAAATTGTACTAATGTATTTGATAGTGGAATGTAAAGAGAGCAGTAGGCTTGCTTTCTCTATACTAGATAGAGTTCATAGTGATTGGGTTAGAAAATTCCATTGCCCGTTGTTGAGTTTTTATCAAACCTTTTTTTGTTTGTTACTATCAGACCTTCATAAATGTCAGGTACCTGGCTGGTTCACTTGGTAGAGCATGTGACTCGATCTCAGGGTTGTGAGTTTTAGCCCCACATTGGTACTATTATACCAATAGCAGTTATCCAGTTACTATTTTACATGTAATAGTAGTTGGATATGGGTCATTGCTCTATGTATTAACAGTATTTGCAGCATAAACAGTCATAATGAAAATTAGCATATCTCTCAAAAATAATAGATGCTAGTGGCATCTAGTGGATAGAGGTCAAAAATACTAAACATCTTACAATTAAAGTGCACAGGATAGCCACCCACAACATAGAATCAGCAATCCCAAAAAGTAGTGCAAGACTTGAAAAACCTCAGATAATTTTAACAAAATAATGCTCCAGGTTGTAAGTCAGACATTCTAATTCGCATTCTCTAATGTTTTAATCTGCCAGATATTACTTTTAAATATGAAACTTATTTGTCCAAGCTCTTGATTCTTCCCACAACCACCCTGTCAGGTTTATTTCCTTTATAAGATAAAATGAAATTGGCAACTTTACTGTAGTTCCAAAGAACTTGTAACTTTGGTAACGTGCTTGGATTATTGTCACATTTATTGGTATTCGTGCCAAAGGGCAGAGTGTTAGAGAATGTGAGTGCAGATATATATAAACAGGAGCATTTATTGACCTGTTTAAAAGTTCTTTTATATTTGGAGTTCACTAGGTGGCAGTATGTTACCTAAGGAATAGTTTTTGGTCTGCTGAATGGCAGTTTCTGGTTTTAGTTGCCTACACTGATCCTATTAACTACAGCCTCAGAGTTACACAGGCTTCCCAAGTTGTGCGGTTCTCTTTCTATAGCTGCCCCCAGCCTTTCAGCAGGGAGGCATGTTTAACTGTGTGTGCATTAGGAAACTCCACACTACTGACATGCATAGAGCAAGGAGGATTAATAATATAAAATCCTGGCCCCTATTGTTTAGGAAAAAAGTGTTTAGAGAATTTTAATGTTTTTAATTTCAAATGGAAAATGTGTTAAATTTTTGCAGCTTTAGTAGTCTTCTTAGTGAACTATGCATGACTTTCTGTGCCTATTTTCTGTTAAAGGCGATGGAAAGGGCAAATGGAATGGAGCTGGATGGTCGAAGAATTCGTGTGGATTACTCTATTACCAAGAGAGCGCACACACCTACACCTGGCATCTACATGGGCAGACCAACTCAGTAAGATTTCAGGTTTTCTAAGCTAAATTGTTAAGAGCTAGAAATTCACCAGAAATGCATGCAAATTTTTTATTAATGAGAAGACAATGATTTTTTTCCTATAATTAGAAGAGAAAGTTTAATTAGTGTATATTCTAGTATCTGAGGAGGGGGACAAATTAAAGCCATCAAAGTCATTCTTCCTGGCTCTTTTTCTTGGTGCTATACAAATAGAAAAATTATTAAAAATGAGAAAAACAGTGTATGCTTTTAAGTATTTATTCTCTATTATGTGACATTATTGATAGTGATCCATATTTTTTTAACCAATTTTCACATTGTGCAGAAAATAAGCAAAGGCTCTTATAAGTGTTTTTTTAATGTAATACAGCCAAAGACTATATTTCTTAAGAATGAAAAAAGCAATTACTTTCAGTTATTTTGAAACCTTATTTAGGAAAATGTAGGGTTTGGCAAAGAGAGCCTACTGAAAACTAAAGTGAAAATAGTGTTCCCTTTTGATTGGGAGTTGGGGAAACAACAGGAGAAAGTGCTTAGAGTTTAAATTCACTGCCAAAGACTTTGTAATAAACAAGGCCTTTTTGCTATTCAGGGTTGGCTAACGTTTTTTAATTTGTGATGTTTATTAATTGCATTTGAATTTAGTCTTAAGAACTCAACATCTTAAGCATTGGGTGCTGTTTCCCAGCACAGTGCTTCATTTCACCCTGTTAAAAAGAAAAGGTCCTGCTGGTTTGGGTAATATAAAAGAGCAGTTTATAATTTGGAGAGTTTGGGGAAATCTTATTCCTGGTAATTTATGTAATGAATAGGAAGCCAAAGCAGCATAATACTGTGGAAGTCAGCAAAGTGAGGTGTGGAGTTAATGGACATGAAAAGGGTTATTAACATTTCTTTCTACCTTATCTTCCCTCCTTCCTCAATTTTATTTAAGCACCAGTTGGTATTAAATGATACTGGAAAATCACATTGATGTAAAATTTTTACATTTTTCTGTAGTAGTGGCGGTGGCGGTGGCGGAGGTGGTGGTGGAGGTGGAGGAGGTGGCAGGCGTCGAGATTCATACTATGATAGAGGATATGATCGTGGGTATGACAGATATGAAGACTATGATTACCGGTACAGGTAATGCTTTAATTTGTAATTTCTGTTCTAAATTAGATGATAGTAGTAGTATTTGGCACTTTTATATTTCATATGTATTAATAAGATATTTAAAATAGATTTTATAGGACATGCCTGGGTGGCTCAGTTGGTTAAGCATCTGACTTCAGCTCAGGTCATGATCTCACAGTTTGTGTGTTCAAGCCCTGCCATCTAACAGTGCAGAGCCTGCTTGGGATTCTCTCCCCCTCTGTCTCTCTGCCCCTCTCCCACTTGTGCTTTTTCTCTCTCAAAATTAAATAACTTTGAAAAATGAAATAGATTTCATATGATGGTTTCTTAAGAACGGGGAAATGATTTTCTCAAGATTGAGAACAGAGGTCAATAATCTGTGTTTGTCAATATTTTGTTGTGTCATATCCTTGCTGTTCTAGTATTAATGGGCACACACAATGTAATGGTTATCATCTTGGATCCATTATTTGAATGATAGGTAATTTTTATTTCATCTGCCTCCATGATTATGTGATATGCTAAGTAATCTTTTATTTCCTACAGAAGAAGATCACCTTCTCCTTACTATAGTCGATACAGATCACGATCAAGATCTCGTTCCTACAGTCCAAGTACGTACACCTTTACTTTTGTGGCATTAAGAACCATTCCTAATTAGTGGTTTATTTTTAAAAATCAGGGTATATGGAGACTGTTCATAGTTGGACGAATACTAGGCAAGTCAAACTATAATTGTCATTTTGACTTTTATTTTTTGCTCTCTTTCAGGACGCTATTGATAAACAGAATGGTTGCAGATGAGGACATCTTTCTCCCTTCCCCCCCTCCCCCCCTCGTTTGGTTTGTTTTGCTTTGCTTTTTGTTTCTGTTTTTCTGGTTTTGGGGTTTTTTTTTTGTTTTTTGTTTGGTTTTGGTTTGTTTGAGTTTGGTTTGTTTTGTTTAATTCTGGATATCCCCAAGCTTCTAATCTTTCTTATCCCTTTAAAAAGAATCTTAAAAAAAAAAATCTTTGGTTTATTTACCATCTACGCTTTGTCAGTTGTATTGCTGTTTCCACCCTTTTAGTATACTCTTAAAGATGTAATTGCTGTCATTTTGAGTAGTAAAACATCTTAACTATAAAAGGAACCCCCAGTGTTACGCTTTGTAAATGATTTTTTCCTTTGCTTTTACAGAAAATTAACTCCTGAATAATCAAATGAGGAAAGAAATGATCTTTTTAAAGCTTCTTTTATGTTAGATACTGTATTATACATTGTACTAGAGACCTGCATTTACAACAAACTCCTTTTTTAACTTTCTTTTGGGGAAGGTAATAACACACAAAGTAGTTCAGTCATGTCAAGTTTGTCAGGGGTGGCATGGAGCAGTCAAATAGTTAAGTGTAGAAAGTTTGAAGCTATAGAAGAAAACACTTGGTCATTTCTTTTGAAGAACGAAATTTTTGAACCCTAAATTATGTCGGTTTTTTTTTAGAGATGAAAAGCTTATGGACTCCTACAAAACATGTTGTATTTAAAATACATCTGTTAAAACTTAAAGTGTGATTTTTGTGTTGAATTTATTGAAGTTTATTCCCTTAATCAGTGAAGGACAACTCTTATTTATTACTTAGAGCAATTGTATACTTTGCTGTTAGAAATTTTGGTATTGGGACAACAGTTAAGCAGGCTATTATTGTATAGTATAGAGTCCTTAGAAGATATGTGTGAGGAAAAGTAGTCTCCTTTCAAATAAAAGTTAATTTCTTTGAAAATGAGACTGTCTCTTTTACTGTGGTAGGATGGGAAACTATTAACTGGGTTGATTTGGGAACCAGTCCCTTTCCTAACATGCTTGCTTATACCTGATTGTATAATTCCATCTCTTCCTCGGTCTTTAAATTTTTTTTTTAATGTTTATTTTTTGAGAAACAGAGACAGAGTATGAGCTGGGGCGGGGCAGAGAGAGAGGGAGACGTAGAATCTGAAGCGGTCTCCAGGCCTTGAGCTGTCAGCACCGAGCCCTACAAGGAACTCAGACTCATAAACCATGAGATCATGAGCTGAGCTGAAGTTGGACATTTAACCAACTGAACCTCCGAGGCACTCCTCTTCCTCAGTCTTTAAAAATCTTTTCTTAACCTCGCCTTTTCTGTCAGACAAATTGTTGATATTGAGAGTATTCAATACCAAGAACCGTGGTAAAGGAAAGGTAGTGTGGTTTATGTCTTCAAGAAGCCCACATCCTAATAGGAAACATACTCAACTGTAATGTAATGTAAGGTGAAGTGGCTTAGCAAAGAGGTGGATTATTTTTCAGGCGGCTTTTATAAAAAAAAAGTATAGGAGTGTGAGCTCCTTTGTTTTCTCCCTCAAACAGTAGGGATAAAATTAGATTATTTTAATCTATGTAATAGACTGATGGAATCTATAGGATTGAAGTGGCCTCGGGTATCTTTATTTTTTTTAAGGATTTTGTTTTTAAGCAATCTCTGCACCCCCGGGGGGGTCAGACACACAATCCCAAGATCAAGAGTCACATACTCCACCAACTGAGCCAGCCATGTGCCCCTATTACAAAGATTTTTCGGGGGTGCCTGGGTGGGTCAGTTGGTTAAGTGTCCAACCTTGGCCCAGGTCATGATCTAACAAACAGTTCATGAGTTTAAGTCCCGCTTTGGGTTCTGTGTCTCCCTCTCTCTCTCTCTCTGCCCCCTCCCTCCCAACCTCTCAAAAATAAATACTTTAAAAATTTTAAAAACTTCTTCAAAATTTCTTTTTAACAGTTTTTACCAATAAAGAATAGCCAGAAATCAAAGGAATCTCTTGCTGATTCCTAGAGAAATTTAGTTCTTGTCAGCATGGAGCCTGATGGTGGGCTCAAACTCACCAACCTGAGATCATGACCTTAGCCAAATGTTTAACCGACTGACCCACCCAGGTGCCCTTAAGCACAGTTATTAAAAGACTTGGAATTGCCCTAAAGAGAACATTAATCTGTTGACTGTGAAAGAACTTTAAGATTTAAGCAGCACATCCTCAACAAAAAAGAAAAAACATTAGCCACAGTCTTATAGAATAACTGTGTGAAGAGACAATAAATATCAGAAACAAAACATGTAGATGTTACATACATGCTAATGGGAAGGAGACTAGGGGAGTCCTTAAGGCTTTCCTGAGGGGAAATTTTGAGTAAAATCTAAGGGTAATGAGGAAGCCTTGTGGATCCCTCAAGGACGACCATGTTAGAGTATAGTGAATAGCAAATGTAATGGCCCTAAGGCAGTACCCAAAGTGATGGAGAAGGACGTCAGAGAGGACAAAGATGATGACCAAGGGCTGCATGCTGCTGGGAAGAGGAAGAGCTTGGGAGGTGTGGTTTCAACAGTCCAGAGGCAAATTCCTTTATAGAAAGGGGAACGTCTATCAGAAGTAGTTCTTGGGTGTAATGTTCTGTATGAAATACTAGGATAGATATTAGGCTCAAGGATTTTAAGATTAGATGTGTTAAATTGTGTAAATACACAATTAGAAAAGGTTTAAGAGTACCTGGCTGACTCAGTTAATAGAGCATGTGGCTTGATCTCAGGGTTGTGAGTTCAAGCCCCACATTAGGTGTAAAGATTACTTAAAAATAAAATCCTTTTTTAATTATTTTTTATTAATAATTTATTATTATTAATCCTGGGTGACTTGGTTAAGTATCCAGCTCTTGATTTCGGCTCAGGTCATGATTGAACCCCATGTTGGGCTCTGTGCTGGCACCTGGGTGGCTCAGTCGGTTAAGTATCTGACTTTGGCTCAGATCACAAGATCATAGTTGGGGAGTTTGAGCCCTATGTCAGGTGCCACACTGATGGTATAGAACCTGCTTGGGATTCTCTTTCTTTCTCCCTCTTTCTGCCCCCTTCTGTGCATTCTGTCACTCAAAAATAAGTTTAAAAACAAAACTTCACCCCAATGTCACATGCTTTGGGTGTATGAATTTTGTTTTTCCCACCCAAGTAATTTAAGTGGACTGAATGATCAAAATCTGCATTTCTGTGCTGTGAAGTGTGCACTGGAAGGTGAGATGAGGGTACCTGGGCAGCTCACTCTGTTGAGTGTCTGACTTTTGCTCAGGTCATGATCTGCATTTTGGGATTGAGCCCCACATCAGGCTCTGCACGGACAGCATGGAGCCTGTTTGGGATTCTCTCTCTTCCTCTCTCTGCTCCTCCCCAGCTTAGGCTGGGAAGTTCTCAGTCTCTTTCTCGGTGTCTCTCTCTCTCTCTCTCAAATATACCATCAATGGGAGTCATGAATATATACGGCAAGAAAACTCTAACTTCCAAGAAAGCAAACCGGTGTTAAGTAGAATAGGTGAATTTGCCAGTTTAACCTCCCACCAACAGTCTGGGAGACAGAGGTCTTGAAACATGTTGAGATTTTACTAAAGGAAAATAAGTATACTCTGAATTACTTATACTACAGAATTGTTTCAAAATGAAATTACCATGTTACAAAAATGAGCAGTGTGGCCAGAAGAACTAATGGAGGAACTCCTCTGGCTCAGTAAAGCATATGATTCTAGATCTCAGGGTCGTGCATTCAACCCCCACGTTGGGCATAGGGTTTACTTAAAAGAAAGAACTAATGAAAAAGAACTACTGAAACAGGAGAAAGTAAGACTAAATGATTTTAAGACAAAAATGGATACTATGGAATCCTGTATACTTGAAATGATCCTCACTAATGCTATGCACTTGGTAATTGATCCCCAAAAGCCTATCCACTTGAGAAACCCACATGTGGTGTTCGTAAAGTTTAAAAGAAAGCTGTTGCTTAACACAAGCCAGTTATGAGTCCCAATGGTGTGCTGTACTGTGCAATTTACATGTGACCCTAATGGTAACTTAATCCAGGGATAAACTTTTATGACATAATTTTCAGGCTTATACAAATACTGGTTCTTTGTGTGTCAATTTGAGAGGATGCTCTTGATGAAGGAAATGGAACACATTGAACAGTAAATTGGGGATAAAACTGACAAACTTGAAAATTTGAGACTGTCAAAAAAAGGGCCTAGGAGGACCTAGCTGCTTCATGAGGTTGGTTGACCCTGTGGCTCTTGATGTCAGGGTTGTGGGTTCAAACCCCATGCTAGGCATGGAGCTTACTTTAAAAATAAAAAAAGAGGGCCTAAATAGGCTATCCTCCCCGCTCAGAGGCGAGTGTGAGCACATGGGTACAGGTGCCGCAGTTTTGTAACAGTGGGGCTCTGATCAATTCGGGAAAACTTTATGCACAAAGGGGAAACTGGAGTGTCAGTGTCCATTTAGTATAATTTTGGAGAAGATGGAAAGTTTGGAGGTGGATGGTAGTAAAGTTTGCACAATGTGAATGTCCTTCATGCTATAGATCTGTGCACTGTTAACAAATGGTAAACACTTACGGGTCACCTGGGATGACTTAGTCAAGTGGTCAGCTTGGGCTCATGTCATGATCTCACAGTTCATGAGTTCAAGCCCCGTATCGGGCTCTGCACTGTCCGTGCAGAACCTGTTTGGGATTCTCTGCCCTTCCTCTACTTGCACAGCCTTTCTTAAACAAACCTTTAAAAAATGGTAAAAATGTGTAGTTTCCCACACACAGAGACATAGTAAAAATAAACTCCCTAAAATAAAGATCCACACATATCTAACTTTGTATTACTTCTCTCTGATGTATTCTGCCATTTGAAAGTTGGAAAATGAGTAGGTAGCCAATGAGGCATGAAGTTTGCTGCATGCTTGGTGCTTAGAACAGTGACTGGTATGGAGTAAGTGCCCAATGTTTTTATGAATGGATGAGAATAGTAACATGGGGAGAAGATTGGTAGGGTCCATAAGCGGAATTCCCAACCAGAAGGTTCCATCAAGTTAGGGGTGCCTGGCTGGCTCAGTTGGTTCACTGTGCAACTTCAGCTCAGGTCATGATCTCACAGTTTGTGAGTTCTAGCCCCACATCAGGCTCTGTGCTGACAGCTCAAAGTCTGGAACCTGCTTTGGATTCTGTGTCTCCCCCTCTGCCCCTTCCCTGCTCATACTTTGTCTCTTTTAAAAATAAACATTAAAAAATAAAATAAAAAAATTTTTAGGGGCCCCTAGGTGGCTTTGTCAGTTAAGTGCCCAATTTTCACTCAGGTCATGATCTCTCAGTCTGAGTTCAAGCCCCCCTTCCATCTCTGTGCTCACAGCACAGAGCCTGGAGCCTGCTTCAAATTCGTGTCTCCTTTCTCTGCCTCTTCCCTGCTTGCACTCTATTTCTCTCAAAAACTAACATTAAAAAAATTTTTTAATAAGCTCCATCGAGTTAAAGAGCTAAAGCATAAAAGGAGTATAAAGAAGGGGTCTAGGCTGAAAGTATATTCAATCATGATGACCCTAAATAATTGGTTTTATTATAAATCTAAGAAAAGAGTAGAAATGACAATTTAACAATTATATAAAGGACCGAGTGCTTACGTCACCTTGAAAGTTCATTTGTATGGAACACTGAGATCCCTGATGTCAGATTAAGTGAAGCATTCTGATATTTACAAAATCAAATGCAGAGAAGTCAGTGGAAAATATTCTTTAAAAAAGATTTTTTTTAATGTTTATATTTGAGAGAGCACCTGCAAGCTAGTGGGGGAGGGTCAGAGAGAGAGAGGGAGACCCAAAATCCAAAGCGGGCTCCTGGCTCCAAGCTGTCAGCACGGAGCCCGAAGCAGGGCTCGAACTCACAGTCCGTTAGATCATGACCTGAGCTGACGTCAGACAGCTGACTGAGCCACCAGGGCGCCCCTATGAAAAACTTTTTTACTGTATATTTTTGATGTTTTATTTATTTTTGATACAGAGAGAGACAGAACATGAGAGGGGGAGGCTCAGAGAGAGAAGGAGACACCGAACCGGAAACAGGCTCCAGGTTCTGAGCTAGCTGTTAGCACAGAGCCTGACGCGGGGCTCGAACCCACAAACGTGAGATCTGACCTGAGCCGAAGTCGGAGGCTTAACCGACTGAGCCACCCAGGCACCCCAAGGTGTCATCTTAAATTCCAGCAGACATTCAGATATAGAATTTTTTAAACATTTTTTCTTTATTTTTATTTATTTTTAAAGCACTGAAATGTATGCTTTATTTTTTTAATATTTTTTAATTTATAAATTTTTCTTATTTTTATTTTTATTTATTTTTGAGAGAGAGACAGCGTGAGCGGGGGGGGGGCAGGGTCAGAGAGAGAGGGAGACACAGAATCCAAAGCAGCCTCCAGGCTCTGAGCTGTCAGCACAGAGCCCGATGCAGGACTCGCACCCACAAACCAAGAGATCATGACCTGAGCCGAAGTCAGACGCTTAACCAACTGAGCCAAGGCACCCTCATTTAAAAATATTTTTAAAACAAAACAGTAAGACAAATCATGGCTTGCATTCATGTCTTTTCAGTCTCCTTTAATCTGGAATCTTCCTCAATTTTTCTCTTCCATGACATTGGGATTTTTTTAAATTTTTTTTTAATGTTTTATTTATTTTTGATACAGAGAGAGACAGAGCATGAGAGGGGGAGAGGCAGAGAGAGAAGGAGACACAGAACCAGAAGCAGGCTCCAGGCTCTGAGCTAGCTGTCAGCACAGAGCCCGACATGGGGCTCGAACCCATGAACCATGAGATTGTAACCTGAGCCGAAGTTGGACACTTAACCAACTGAGCCACCCAGGCATCCCCAGATATAGGAAATTCTATCAGCCCACATTTGGCATCCTACTTTGGAAAATATAGAATGGGAAGCAGAATGCAGTAGGGCTGCATGGCATTCTACAAGTTAATGTAATGGTCCACACAGCAGTACAACTTGGTGCGAAGTGATGAAATCCACATCGTGTGGGGCACCTGGGAGGCTTAGTTGGTTAAGTGTCTGCCTCTTGATTTTGGCTCAGGTCACAATCTCTTCGTTCTGGAGTTTGAGCCCCAGGTGGAGCTCTGCACTGACAGCGTGAAGCCTCCTTAGGATTCTCTCTCTCCCCCTCTATGCCCTGCCCCTTCGTGCTCACTCGCTCGCTCTCTTTCTCTCTCTCTCTCTCTCTCTCTCTCTCTCTCTCTCAAAATAAATAAAAATTTAAAAAGAGGAGGCTGCCTGGGTGGCTCAGGTGACTTTGGCTCAGGTCATGATCTCACAGTTCATGGGTTCCAGCCTGGAGCCTGCTGCGAATTGTGTCTCCCTCTCTCTCTGGCCCTCCCCAACTTGTGCTCTTGTCTCTGTCTCTCAAAAATAAACATTTAAAAAATTTAAAGAATGGGGCACCTGGGTGGTTTAACTGGTTGAGTGTCCCACTTCAGTTCAAGTCATGATCTTGTGGTCCATGAGTTCGAGCCCCATGTCAGACTGTGTGTTGACTGTTTGGAACCTGGAGACAACTTTGGATTCTGTGTCTCCCTTTCTCTCTGTTCCCTCCTCCCCCTGTCCATGCTGTCTGTCTGTCTGTCTCCCTCCCTCTCTCTCTCTCTCAAAAATGAAGATTAAAAAAATATTTTTAATGGTGGAGGGCACTTAAGGGGAAGAGCACTGGGTGTTATATGGAAAACAATTTGACAATAAAATATTATGGAAAAAAATTTTTAATGTTTTTTCATGCTTATTCGTTTTGGAGAGAGAGGAGAAAGAGAGCACGAGCAGGGGAGAGGCAGAGAAAGAGAGAAACAGAATACAAAGCAGGCTCCACGCTTTGAGCTGTCAGCACAGAACCCGATGCAGGGCTAGAACCCATGGACTGTGAGATCATGACCTGAGCCAACGTCAGATGCTTAACTGACTAAGCCACCCCATTGTTTTTTAATTTTTAAATTAAATTTCTTTAGGAACAAAAAGACACCTCTCTTTAAAAAAAAAAAAAAAAAAAAAGGAAGGGAGGAAATCCACATCCTGCAAGTGCAGGACTCCTGGCTTTGAAAGTTTCGTGTATCACCACCCAGTATCTCTTATAACAACTCTATAGTTATACCCTCCAAAGTTTCTGGAAGGCATGCCCTGTTATGTTACTGCACTTGGAATCTTAAGAGTGCTGTATCCATCAGATACAGTTCTAGTCTAGAAGTCCAATTTACTAATCAGGTCATTTTTGTCATAAGTAAATGTAATAGATTTGACATACTGTAGTTATCAGGGTGACAGAGAAACAAATGCAATGAAAGGTCAAAATCTCATGCAGGAAGGGGCAGGATTTTTGTTAAAGGAATAGAGTACGTAATAGATGCAGTACCTATGAGAATTACATGATAAATGTGACATTTCATTTTGGTAGAAAAAAGACAAAAGATAGTACAATTAACTCTTTGGAAGAAAATAAATTCATACCCTTGCCTCATACTACATTAATATAAATTACAGGTGATTTAAATATGTAAATATAAAATATAAAGCTATAAATTAACCATTTGACAACCACAATGGTGATAAGAAAAGTAAAACTCTGGGGCACCTGGGTGGCTCAGTCGGTTAAGCCTCTAACTTCAACTCAGGTCAGATCTCACATTTGTGGGTTTGAGCCCGGCATCGGGCTCTGTACTGACAGCTAGCTCAGAGCCTGGAGCCTGCTTCCGGTTTTGTCTCCTTCTCTCTCTGCGCCCCCACCCCCCGCCATGCTCTCTCTCTGTATCAAAAATAAATAAAATATTAAAAATTCAAAAAAAAAAAAAAGTAAAACTCTTCAATGGTTACTAAAACTACTAGGTATAAGATTTTTTTCTTTTGAGATAGAAGGTGCAAGTGAGCAAGGGGCAGAAAGAGAGGACAGAGTGAGAGAATCGGGGCTCAGGACTGAGCTAACATAAAGCAGGGTGGGATTCAAACTCACAAAC
The DNA here is from genome assembly GCF_006229205.1 of Suricata suricatta. Taxonomy (NCBI): domain Eukaryota; kingdom Metazoa; phylum Chordata; class Mammalia; order Carnivora; family Herpestidae; genus Suricata; species Suricata suricatta. The sequence goes on along the minus strand of NC_043701.1, from coordinate 97,741,143 downwards.
CATCAGATCATGACCCGAGCTGAAGTCAGATGCTTAACTGACTAAGCCACACTTAGGCACCCCAAAGGTATAAGTTTTAAGGGAAGACGAGAAACACATAGTCTGAAAATCTCTCCCTACAAGCTACTTGCTAATTACAAAGGGAAAAAGTCTGTATAGTTAAACACCAGGGAAACCTGGACACCCCTTACCCAAGTGATCAAAATTAACATCACCAGTAGTGGAACTAATAGACATTATATGCTTCCTGATGGGATGCACTAAGGACAATATCATGTTGCATTCCATAAAAATACATAACGACTCTAATCATAAGGAAAACCAGATAACCCCCAGTCAAGGGACATTCTATAAAGTAACTGATCTGTATGCTTCAAAAATCCCAATGTCGGGGCGCCTGGATGGCTCAGTCGGTTAAGTCTCCGGCTTCGGCTCAGGTCAGATCTCACGTTCGTGGGTTCGAGCCCCGCGTCGGGCTCTGTGCTGACAGCTAGCTCAGAGCCTGGAGGCTGCTTCCGATTCTGTGCCTCCTTCTCTCTCTGCCTCTCCCCGTCTCATGCTCTGTCTCTCTCTGTATCAAAAATAAATAAAACATTAAAAAAATTTTTTTAAATCCCAGTGTCATGGAAGAGAAAAATTGAGGAAGATTCCAGATTAAAGGAGACTGAAAAGACATGAATGCAAGCCATGATTTGTCTTACTGTTTTGTTTTAAAAATATTTTTAAAAATATATTTTTTTATTTATTTTTTTAATTTTTTTAATGTTTTATTTATTTTTGATACAGAGAGAGACAGAGCATGAGAGGGGGAGGGGCAGAGAGAGAAG
>NC_043701.1:97739078-97740216 GCF_006229205.1 Suricata suricatta | reverse complement strand
AACAACAAACTTTTAGTGTTTATTTATGTATCTGTTTTTTGTTTTTGTTTTTAACTAGGTCCCACACCCAGCATGGGGGTTGAATTCTCAAGCCTGAGATCAAAAGTCACATGCTCCATAGACTGAGCCATTCAGGTGCCTCAGACTGTATCATTTTTTAAGTGTTTTTCTTTTGCAAGTTTTTTTTTAATGTTTCTTAGAGAATGAGAGAGAGAGAGAGAGAGAGAGAGAGAACAAGTGGGGAAGGGGCAGAGAGAGAGGAAGACAGAATGTGAAGCAGGCTCCAGGCTCTGAGCTGTCAGCACAGAGCCCAACGCAAGGCTCGAACTCAAAAACAGAGAGATCATCACCTGAGCCGAAGTTGGATGCTTAACCCACTAAGTCACCCAGGCGCCCCTGCAAGTTAAAAAAATAATAATAGCCTATTTTCTTTTTGTTTAAATTTATTTATTTTGAGAGAAATAAAAGTGCTCATGCAAGTGGGGGAGGGGTGGGGAAGGAGGGAGGAGAGAGAATCCCAAGCAGGCTCGGTGCTGTGAGCATGGAATTGGACATGGCGCTCAAACTCACTAATGGTGAGACCATGAGCTGAGCCAAAATCAAGAGTCATACATTTGACTGAGCCACCAGGCATCCCCATTTTGCAAGTTTTAATAACATTATTCCATTGAATGGATTGCCATTCAATTCATACTAGTCTCCTGTTGATGGACTTCTAAGTTGCATCAATAAGGAATGTCATACATATAAACATTTTTACACATATTGTGTATATTCATGTATACATGCTTACATGCATGTATATCTAAGGTATATTCCTTAACGTTTTTTGTTTTTGTTTTTGTTTTTGTTTTTTTTTTTGAGACAGAGAGACAAAGCATGAGTGGGGGAGGGTCAGAGAGAGAGGGAGACACAGAATCCAAAGCAGCCTCCAGGCTCTGAGCTGTCAGCACAGAGCCCGATGCAGGACTCGCACCCACAAATCAAGAGATCATGACCTGAGCCGAAGTCAGACGCTTAACCAACTGAGCCAAGGCACCCTCATTTAAAAATATTTTTAGGGGCGCCTGGGTGGCTCAGTCGGTTGGGCCTCCGACTTCGGCTCAGGTCAGATCTCACGATCTCGGATTCGAGCCCC
>NC_043701.1:97715695-97738978 GCF_006229205.1 Suricata suricatta | reverse complement strand
ACATTTAAAAATAAAATCCCCTTTAGAACAACATAGTCCTTAGATTAGGTAGTTTAAGGAAGTGAGTCTTAACCTAGGGTCCATGGCTAGGAATAATGGATAAACTTTAGACAGACTGTGAACCGTTGAATATATATTTAGAACTAGGTGTGTTTCTATGTGTGGATATTTTTTCTAAATAGCTTAATACTCCTGTCAGATTCGAAAAAGTATTCCTAACTCTCCCCAAATAAAAAATCATGGTCTTTTAGGAGAACAGAATTGAAGCTATGTTTTGGTTTAAAAATCATGAGTGGGGGCACCTGGGTGGGTCAGCCAGTTAAGCATCTGACTCTTGATTTTGATTTTTCTCAGGTCACGATGTCACAGTTCATGTGATGGAGCCCTACATCTGGCTGACGGTGCAGAGACTGGGATTTCGGGATTCTCCCCCTCCCTCTCACTCTGCCCTTCCCCCACTAACACACCTGCTCTCTATCTCTCTTTCTCTCTCAAATAAACTTTTAAAAAATGTTTCCTGGGGCACCTGGGTGGCTCAGTCAGTTAAGTATCTGACTGGCTCAGGTCATGATCTCACAGTCTGTGGGTTTGAGCCCCGCATCAGGCTCTGTGCTGACAGCTCAGAGCCTGGAGCCTGCTTCAGATTCTATGTCTCCTTCTTTCTCTCTGCCCCTCTCCTGCTCATGCTCTTGCATGTGCACTCTGTCTCTCTAAAATAAACATTAAAAAAATTAAAATAACTTTTTTTAACTTTGTTTTTTAAGGTTTATTTCTTTTTTTTTAATGTTTTATTTATTTTTGATACAGAGAGAGACAGAGCATGAGAAGGGGAGGGTCAGAGAGAGAAGGAGACACAGAACCGGAAGCAGGCTCCAGGCTCTGAGCTGTCAGCACAGAGCCCGACGTGGGGCTCGAACCGACGAACGTGAGATCTGACCTGAGCCGAAGTCGGAGGCTTAACCAACTGAGCCACCCAGGCGCCCCAAGTTTATTTCTTTTTGAGAGAGAGAGACAGAGCATGAGCAGGAGAGGGGCAGAGAGAAAGAAGACACAATTCCAGGGAAGCTCCAGGTTCCGAACTGTCATCACAGAGCCTGACGCAGGGCTTGAACCCACGAACTGTGAGGTCATGACCTGAGCAAACTTGAGCACTTGACTGAGCTACTCAGGTGCCCCAAAATAAGAACATTTCTATAATGTATATCTTGTGAGTTACTACTCCTGGAACATGGAATATCACTTAGCTAACTACAGTGCAAGTAGGCCTAGAATACTTTTCAGCAGATTAATCCTTTAGAAAACAAATTATGGCATCATGTTATAAGAAAAATGAAACTAGTATCATATTATTTAGTACATGAACAGAAAACTTAAAAAAGATTTTGAAGTTAAAAAGATTTTGAAAGATTACCCATAAGATAAAGCTATAACATACTAAACAAGAATACACTAATTGACCTTAGATGGCACTGTGTCTCATTATTGAACACGCTATGTATTCTCAAGACCTAGTTTCATTAGTTTTGATTTTTTTGAACCTTTGACTAGAATTCATGTTTCATTTTATAGGTAGTAGAATCAGAAGAGGAAATGATGCCCAAGGGTCCATGAAACATGTCTGCTCCCTCCTTAAAAGTGATGCTAAGGGGCGTCTGGGCGGCTCGGTTGGGCATCCAACTTCAGCTCAGGTCATGCTCTCACAGTCTGTGGGTTCAAGCCCTGCCTCAGGCTCTGTGCTGACAGTTCAGAGCCTGGCCTGCTTCTGATTCTGTGACTCCCTCTCTCTCTGCTCCTCCCCCACTCACTCTCTGTCTCTGTCTCTCAAAATAAAATAAAGACCAAAAACATTTTTTTTAAAGTGATGTTTAGATGTGCCTGGGTGGCTCAGTCAGTTGAGCGTTGAATGTCCAACTTTGGGTTGGGTCATGATCTCATAGTTCGTGGGTTCGTGTCCTGTTTCAGGCTTTGTGCTGACAGCTCAGAGCCTGGAGCCTGCTTGCGATTCTGTGTGTCCCTCTCTCTCTGCCCCTCCCCTGTTCATTATCTGTCTCTTTCGGTCTTTCAAAAATAAATAAGTGTTGGGGCACCTGAGTGGCTCAGTTGGTTAAGCCTCCAACTTTGGTTCAGGTCAGATCTCACGTTCGTGTGTTTGAGCGCCGCGTCGGGTTCTGTGTTGACAGCTAGCTCAGAGCCTGGAGCCTGCTTCCGGTTCTGTGTCTCCTTCTCTCTCTGACCCTCCCCCTCTCATGATCTGTCTCTCTCTGTATCAAAAATAAATAAAACATTAAAAAAATAAATAAATAAATAAGTGTTAAAAAAATTTTAATAAAAAAATAAAAAATAAATTAAAAAAAAAAAATAAAAAGTGATGTTTAGCTAGCGTTTCTTCTTAGTGGTGATGGTCACAAGACATAAAATACATTTTTTTTAAATTTTTTTAATGTTTTAATTTTGATACAGAGAGAGACAGAGCATGAGAGAGGGAGGGGCAGAGAGAGAAGGAGACAGAACGGGAAGGAGCCTGACGCGGGGCTCGAACCCACTAACATGAGATCTGACCTGAGCCGAAGTCAGAGGTTTAACCAACTGAGCCACCCAGGCTCCCTGTTTAATCATCATTAGTAAGAGTAATTAATCATTAGATAAGAGTATCCTACATCTGGGAATATGACAGCATGCTGATATACTAATTTCTACTTACCGCTTTAACATACCGGTCAACAATTTTCTATTTTTTTCAGCATCCATTTTCTCAAGAACATAAAGAGTGCAGCTTCAGCCTAGGTAAGGATGAAGAGGAAGAATGAGGGGCTCTGTCTAAACCAATAACCATTACCCTGGAAGGAGACTGAAGAGTTAACATGTATCGTTGCATTTAAATAGCATCCTGAAATGCAGCCCCAAGAAGCCTGAAATTTACCCACCCGGGTTGATATTCACAAACTATTGAAGAAATCTTTAGAAAACAACTTTTACTTTCAAGAAATTATAGTGAATCCATGCCTGGATGTTGAATATTGCTCCAAAAGCAATGGAAGGAAGACAGTAGTCTGGAAGAAGGCAACAACACATGATCAAAGGCATCCATTAAGGAATAACTTAAGTGATAAGACTGGAAGAACCAGGATATTATAATCTAGAAAGTCAGAATAAGAGGATATATGATTGAGTTTCAAAAAAATTGCTGAAAGATGGGGCGCCTGGGTGGCTCAGTCGGTTGAGCGTCTGACTTTGGCTCTGGTCATGATCTCCATTTCATAGGTTCGAGCCCCGCATCAAGCTCTGTGCTGACCCATAGCTCAAAGCCTGGAGACTGCTCTGGATTCTGTGTCTCTTTATCTCTCTGCCCCTCCCCTGTTCGTGCTTTGTCTCTCAAAATTAAATGAATGTAAAAAAAAAAAATTTTTTTTTAATTGTTGAAAGAAACTGGGGGGGACAAGTGTGAATTTGTTCATTAAGTCCTGGTATTTATTTATTATTTTTTTTAATATAATTTATTGTTGAGTTAGCTAACATACACACTATGTGTACACACTATGTGTACACACTATGCTCTTGGCTTCGGAAGTGGATTCCCATGATTCACTGCATACATATTTAAAATTAGAAAGCATGTTTTCCATCTTGAGAGACGTTGAGGAGGCAGGAGGCATTCTTTTTTAAGTTTATTTATTTTGAGGGAGACAGAGAGAGCTCGAGTTGGGGGAGGGATACAGAGAGAGGAAGAGAGAATCCCAAGAAGGTTCCATGCTGCCAGCACAGAGCCCAATGTGGGGCTCGAACCCATGAAACCATGACCTGAGCTGTAACCAAGAGTCAGACATTTAACCAACTGAGTCACCCAGGCGTCCCAGTGAGCTTCATGTGGCCCCTTACTGTCAATTTGTCTTATGACAAGAAGAACCAAGAAGCCTCCCAGTGACAACAAAAAATTAAGAAATGTTTTATTCGAGGGGCGCCTGGGTGGCTCAGTCGGTCGAGTGACTGACTTCGGCTCAGGTCATGATTTCACGGTTTGTGGGTTTGAGCCCCACGTTGGGCTCTCTGTGCTGACAGCTCGGAGCCTGGAGCCTGCTTCAGATTCTGTGTCTTCCTCTTTCTCCACCCCTTCCCTGTTCACACACACACTCTCTCTCTCAAAAAATAAATAAACATTAAAAAATATATTTTTTATTTGATGAAAGTTTTTTATGGGGTGTCTGGCTGGCTCAGGCTGTAGAGCATGCAAATTTTGATCTCTAGGTCATAAGTTCAAGCTCCATGTTGAATGTGGAGCTTACTTAAAAATAATAAAAATAAAAATAAAGTGTTTTATAAAGGCACTTTTTTTTGAGGGAAAGAGCAGAAGTGGGGTATGGGCAGAGAGAGAGGGGGACAGAGGATCTTTTGCTGGCAGCAGAAAGCCCAATGAAGAGCTTGAACTCATGAACTGTGAGATCATGACCTGACCTGAAAGTTGGATGCTCAACTGACTGAGCCACCCAGGTGCCCCAAGGCACTTTTATTTTTAATGAAGACACTCTGGGGGCACGTAGGTGGCTCAGTCAGTTAAGCATCCGGCTTTAGCTCAGGTCATGATCTTACAGTTCATGGGTTCGAGCCCCACATCGGGCTCTGTGCTGACAGCTCAGAGCCTGGAGCCTGCTTCAGATCCTGTGTCTCCCTCTCTGTCTGCCCCTCCCCTACTCATGTTCTGTTTTCCTCTGTCTCAATAATAAATTAAAAACATTTTAAAAGAATTTAATGAAGGCACTTTGGTATTTTCATTTCAGATATGTTCAAGAAGGGTTTACAGAAATTCCTAAATAAAAGCTTTAAAAGGAGCCATTAAGGAAAATTCAGGGCATTTTGGGCATATCACTGACATTTTTAAGGATTGCATAAATGACATTTATACGCTGCCTCGTAAGGGATCGTGGGCAAGGACCACACCATATGCATCAATCTCTATTCTCCACAGTGCTCTATACCTTTTGGGACCCAAGTATTCGTTGAAAAAATAAGTAAACACTACATCACCAAATGTTTTTTTCTTTAAGTTTGTTTATTTTGAGAGAGCGAGCCCACGTCAGCAGGGGGAGGGGCAGAGAGAGAATCCCAATCCAACATGGGTTTCAAACTCCTGAACCCTGAGACCATGACCTGACCCAAAATCAAGAGTCAGTCAGGTTAATGACTGAGCCACCCAGGCACCTCTCAAATGTCTTTTGATGGCACTATTAAACAGAGAATTGCAGAGTTGAACAAATCCAGTTCAAAGTATATCCAATACATAAAAGTCTTTACAGAAAAATGTATCTGCCATACACACATCATTTTCAGAATGTAGTGATTACCTATGTCATTTTTTTAGCTAACCAAACAATGAAGCCTTATGACATTATACTACTATTGGATGATGCTATTTGACATTGCCCACCAAAAAATAAAAAATGTAAAAATCGGGGTGCCTGGCTGACTCAGTCAGTAAGGCATGCAGCACTTGATCTTGGATCACTTCTCAGCCTTTTGGCTAAGATCAAGTGTAGCACTTGATCTTGGGGTCATGAGTTCAAGGGCACTTTGGGTGTAGAGATTACTTTAAAAAAATGTAAAATGGAGCAGCTGGGTGGTTCATTTGGTTAAACATCTGACTTTGGCTCAGGTCATGATCTCATGGTTCATGAGTTTGAGCACTGTGTCAGGCTCTGAGCAGCCTGCTTGGGATTCTGTGTCTCCCTCTTTGCCCCTCCCCTGATCGTGCTCTGTCCCCCCACCCAAAATAAATGAATTTTTAAAAATTTCATGTAAAAATTAAGGATTCCGTAAACGTCAAAACATGTATTTCTCTGAAAATCATAGCTATTTTAAAGTGGAAATAGGGGCACCTGGGTGACTCAGTTGGTTAAGTATCTGGTTTTGGCTCAGGTCATGATCTCACGGTCCATGAGTTGCAGCCCTGCCTCAGGCTCTGTACTGATGGCTCAGTGGCTGGAGCCTGCCTCAGATTCTGCATCTCCCTCTCTCTCTCTGCCCCTCCTCCACTCACACTCTGTGTGTCTCTCTGTCTCTCTCTCAAAAAGTAAATAAACATTAAAAAAATATTTTTTAAAAAAGTGGAAATAGCTGGAAGTGGAAGGTAAAATGAGTTTACTATAACTTCCATTTGATCATTTATAGGAAGTTCTCAGCAGTTTACTTTTTTAACACAAGAGTTATCATTTAAGGAGTGTTAGATCAGATTGGCTCTTTTTCTGGAAATTTTGCCATTTCCTCTTTTCATACAGGATTACATCATTAGGACTACATCATAAAAGCTTCATGTTTACTCAGTATATTTTGCCAAATGTGAGAAAAACCATTCAGAGTAAGCCTCAAAAAAGTTTTCTTTGAATTAAATTTTCTCTATTCTTATTTTTTTGTACTTTATGTATGTATAAACTTCATGATACTTTATCTGACATGACTGTACTAATAATGAGTTATAGTCAAAGATTTTTCAGGGCGCCTGGGTGGCTCTGTTGATTAAGTGTCTGACTTCGGCTCAGGTCATGATCTCACGGTTCGTGGGTTCAAGCCCCACATCAGGCTGTGTGCTGACAGCTAGCTCAGAGCCTGGAGACTGTCTTTCGGATTCTGTGTCTTCCTCTCTCTCTGACCCTCCCCTGCTCATGCTGTCTCTCTCTCTCCAAAATAAATAAAACATTAAAAAAAAAAAAGATTTTTCATCACCCTTATAAAACTGAAAACTGCAGAGCTCCAGCATATTTTGGTTCAGAATTAGTTTATGATCTCAATCCCACAGTAACTTGTTTTTTTCTTTGAAACTGGGTCACCACATGTCTTTTATCATTTTTTAAAAATGTTTTATTTATTTTTAATACAGAGAGAGACAGAGCATGAGAGGGGGAGGGGCAGAGAGAGAAGGAGACACAGAACTGGAAGCAGGCTCCAGTCTCCAGGCTCTGAGCTAACTGTTAGCACAGAGCCTGACGCGGGGCTCGAACCCACGAACATGAGATCTGACCTGAGCCGAAGCCGGAGGCTTAACCGACTGAGCCACCCAGGTGCCCCGTCTTTTATCATTTTTAAAAAATGTTTTATTTGTATGTAATCTCTATGCCGAAAGTGGGGCTTGAACTCACAACCCCCAAATCAAGAGTCACCCACTCCACCAAGTGAGCCAAACAGGCACCTCCCAATCCAAACTTTGAAGTTCTGATGTCAGAGGAGAGAGAGATTGTTTCTAGTTTCAAGGATCGAAGACACCTTTATTGAAAATAATGTTTCAGTTGAGGCCAAACCTTTATGTGTCTAAACTATGAATAATTAATATATAATTATTTTTTTAAATTTTTTCAATGTTTTATTTATTTTTGATACAGACACAGAGCATGAGAGGGGGAGGGGCAGAGAAAGAAGGAGACACAGAACTGGAAGCAGGCTCCAGGCTCTGAGCTAGCTGTCAGCACAGAGCCCGACGTGGGGCAGAACCCACGAAAGCGAGATCTGACCTGAGCCGAAGCCGAAGGCTTAACCGACTGAGCCACCCAGGCGCCCCATTATATAATTATTTTAAGTTCATTGAATTACAAAGCAAAAAGAACAGAAAAAAGGAAGGAGGTTAAAAATATAAAGTGCACAGGGGCACCTGGGGGGCTCAGTCAGTTAAGTGTCCGGCTTCGGCTCAGGTCATGACCTCACAGTTTGTGGGTTCAAGCCTCGCATCGGGCTCTGTGCTGACAGCTAGCTCAGAGCCTGGGTCCTGTCTTCTGATTCTGTGTCTCCTTCTCTCTCTGACTCCCTCCCCTGCTCGCGCTCTCTTTCTCTCTGTCTCTCAAAAATAATGAAAAAAAAATTTTTTTAATATATAAAGTGCACAATATCTCTACCTTTGAATATGTCATAGACATGAAACATTTTCAACCTGAAAAAAATAACAGCTTGGGAATTAAAAGAAAAAAATAACTCTGGGGGGAGGGGGGAAGAGAGGTGGTGGTGATGGTGGAGGGCACTTGAGGGGAAGAGCACTGGGTGTTGTATGGAAAACAATTTGACAATAAAATATTAAAAAAAAAAAGAAAAAAGAAAAAATAACTCTGAATTTGATTGCCTCCTTGTTTTCAAAGAATTATTAGTTCCAGGTTTTTAACCATAATGACTTCTCTCATTAAAAACATATTTATATTTTTGCAGTGGAATAAAAGTGTTATCAAATAAAAATCTCTTATAATGCATCAATAACTCAAAAGTAGCTGAACCAGATTAAAATACTTTTATTTTTTTAAAGGCTTCTATTTTGATAAGTACTAGGAGCTATAAACTAAATAAGCTAAATAATCCTTTCTGCTAAGTTATCATTGAAAGACTTCATTTATTTTCACATTTAAAAATTTGTGTTAACGAAATATCCTTTCAATTTGCCTAGACTCTGAAAATTTTAGTCTCTGAAAAAAATGGACATGTCCTAGGTGAAAGCACCACCCAAATCTCTTTTGATAAATTACAATGAACTGCTTTTTGAGAGGCATAAAATTTTATTATTTTAAGCAAGTGAGAACTAAGAAATGTCTTCTAAATCATTCAGTTTGATCCATCAAGCTTCTCCTTCCTTTACTTTCTGAGAATAAATTAAGCAGATAAAATGTACAGGGATAGTCACATCACAGATATTAAAGCCTGAGTCCTATCATTGTGCTTATGTTAAATATTTAAAATAAAGATTCATCTGCAGAAGTTTTTTCCTTTGAGCCCTGCTGTTGCCATTATTTTTGCTAGGTTTTCAAATGCACCACTGCTAAAGCTATTTTGCAAGCGGCAGCCATGCTGAAGTTCTTTAATTCTATGGAAAAGTTCCTTTTGAAAGTTGCACAGATGAATGTTTCAACTCTAGAGGGGGAAAGCCCAAGCCAGACATAGTCACTGCAGCACAAATGAAAATTTAATGTCTTTTTCCTGAGTTATCCTTACAGAATTTTTCAAGAAACCACCAAGAATACAAGTAAACATAGATATTTAAACTGAGCACTTTAAATTCGTTAAGTTTAGTTTTAAATGTAATATTTCGTTTTCCTTTAATTTGATCTAGAATATCTTGCAATTGGTCTCAAGAGGCTCCAGTTATTTTTTTTGTTTTTATTTTTTTCTGTAATTTCTACACTAACACAGGGCTCGAACTCATAGCCCCAAGATCAAGAGTCACATAAAAAGGCTCCAGTGTTGTTCTAATGATCTATAGTTTCTATACAATTAAAATATCTAAATTGATGTATCTTCAGAAACCTAAGGGAAGCAGTTAGAAAACTAATTTAAAGGACAGCTGTAATTATTAGTAAACATTCACGCTGACTGATCATCTACTAATTTGACATTTGACTCATCAATTTTAAAATTCTTGACATTTTTGTTTTCCTTTTTTTAATTTTCTTTAACTCATAAATTCTGTAAAATGGTAATAATTACTTATCTATGTTCATATGAAAGCATGAGGATATGATTCTAACAAAGGAAACCATTGATTTAAAAAGATTGGGGAGGTGTCTGCCTGGCTACGTCAGTGTAGCATGTGACTTTTGATCTTGGGGCTGTGAGTTCAACCCTCCTTTGGGGTGTGAAGAGTGCTTAAAAATAAAATCCTTAAAAAAAGACTCAATTAAAAATTTTTTAAATGTTTATTTATTTTGAGAGACAGCATGTGTGCACGCTTGAGGGGCAAAGAGAGAGAAGGAGAGAATCGCAAGCAGGTTCTGTGCTGTCAGTGAGGACATGAACGATGAATTCATGACCTGAGCTGAAATCAAGAGTCAGATGCTTAACCGACTGAGCCACTCAGGTGCCTCTGATCTGTAGTATTTGAATAAGTGTTCTTTTCTCTGAAACTGGTTATATGTACACAAAATATCCTTCTCTGCATTATTTTCCAGTTTCAAGCAATAATCTCTTCCTCTCTTGGATTTTATAGAACTTTTTTGAAGTGGTCTTATAAATTCATTGATATTCCTGGTCTTACTCCTTTTACTGAAAACTGAATTCTACAAATATTTGTAGAAAGACTACTCAGTGCTCTGTTGTGAAAAAGGTAAAGGATGGTGAGTGGTGTAAATATTTTAACTGTCTTTACAGCCATTGGAAACAAAAGCCAAGGAGGTTAAAAAGCAAACAAACCAAAATCTCACCCAGGGACACAGGGGGCTCAGCTCCTTACATAGAAAATAGGTGTCATTGTAGTATCCACAGTTTATGAAGATCAACAGACTTACAGGCTTCACTGTAAGGGTAGCTTTCTTTTCTTCAATGTGTATTTATTTTTGAGGAAGAGCTAGCAAGTGGGGGAGGGACAGAGAGAGAGGGAGACAGAGAATCTGTCAGCACAGACCCCAATGTGAGGCTTGAACCCACAAACCGCAGAATCATGACCTGAGCAGAAGCCAGGCACTTACTCGACTGAGCCACCCAGGTGACTCAGGGCTGCTCCTCTTCAAAGGCACAGCCAAGGACAGGACGTTGAGCTATTAGGTTCATGCATCTCGTTGGGAGTGGGAAGCCAGGAGCATTTATGACCAGTGATCACACTCTGTATTGGCATGAGCACATAAGAGCTCGTGGTGCTTGTGCTTCTGCCAACTGTTCTTCAACAATCCAATACATAGTAGGGGAGGGAAGAGCTTGAATTACGCCACGGGGAGTTGTGAATGTGCACGTGCATGAATGCGTCTGTACGTGTATGTGGGTGGATAGTAAAACACAGCTCCCCCCACCCTTGAAATTTCACTAAAGCAAAAAGAAAAAATCCAAGCTCACTGTTAAATTATTGTTCATATGGAGTAAATACAAACGTCTCATTTTTTAATTTCTTAGGTTGCTGCTAAGAGTATGTGAAGGGGTTATTAACCCCTAGAGGTCCTGATGTAGCTGGCTGGGGCTTGGATCAAGTTTTTGAGAGCACACAAGAAAAATCCTGGGTGAAAGAAATCATGGGATCTTCTTCCTTACCAGCCTTTTACATCGAACTGATTTTTACCTGTTTGGGATTGTTTAAATGAGATTCTGAGAAAAATTACTGAGATAAACCATTTTTTCCCCTCAATGTCTCTTCTATCTCAAGGATTTTGCCTTTAACTTTCAATGATGTACAGAATCTCATTAGTATAAATGGGTTTTGTTTCTTTGTTTGTTTTGCTTTGTTTTGTTTTTAAAGTAATGGTATTGCATCTGGGAAAAAACTATTTGTTATTACCTCCCACTCAGAACTATTACATGGTTTCATTCATGATAAACACATCTCAGCCCTGCCACTGAACTAGCTGTGTGTCTGCGTGCATTGGACCTTCCCTGACCTCAATTTTTCAACTGTAAAATGGGAAAATATTTTACTTAATAATTTCTAATACCTAATAATCCCTCCAGCCTGCAAATTATAGAATTGTTTTATTATGAAACAGGTTCTACTGAAAGGAGAATATACTTTGTACAATACCCTAATTAAAAACACACACACAAAAATCCAAACTTATTTATACAAAGTATCCAAGAATTTGGAATACATATAAAAAAAGGTAAGATATTTTTCTATATTGAGTCTTATAGTTCTAGCCCTAATACACATTGCCTCAACCTCTTTCTCTTTCCATTAATAAAAAGTGTTAGCAGTTTACACTTCCAAAGACAAAATGTTAACAACCAAAATTATATGTTAGAGAAACTAACTATTTACAATAGTGAATCTAGATATCTTCTGGTTCATAGAGCCTTTTCCTGTTACAAGTGCCGTAAGCACTTTGACTTCCCTTTAGACTACAGAGTTGCCTCTCTTAACTTTACACCAACTCTAGCCTGGATTTTTGAAAACAATAATTTATTTGCATGTTTATATTGGTATATCCATAGCTGAATTCAAAATCCAAAGCCTATAACTTCATATTATACAGCATAATCACTTTGATAATGCCACTGTGTGGCAAGTTGCTTGAACTGTATTGCTTTCAAATTTCTGTTTGAATATCCAACCAATAATCAGTTATCTATACATAAAATCAAATTATCCAACATTCCTGGGGCGCCTGGGTGGCTCATTCGGTTAAGTGTCCAGCTTCGGCTCAGGTCATGATCCCACAGTTTGTGGGTTCGAGCCCTGCATCAGGCTCTGTGCTGACCGCTAGCTCAGAGCCGGGAGCCTGCTTCAGATTCTGTGTCTCCCTCTCTCTCTAACCCTCCCCTGCTCATGCTGTCTCTCTTTCTCTCAAAAATAAATAAAACACATTTAAAAAATTAAAAACAGGTGGCACCTGGGTGGCTCAGTCGGTTAAGCCTCTGACTTCAGCTCAGGTCAGATCTCAAGTTCATGGGTTCGAGCCCCACATCGGGCTCTGTGCTGACAGCTAGCTCAGAGCCTGGAGCCTGCTTCCAGTTCTGTGTCTCCTTCTCTCTCTGCCCCTCCCCCTCTATGCTCTGTCTCTCTCTGTATCAAAAATAAATAAAACATTAAAAAAATTAAAAAAAATTAAAAACAAAAACCAAAACAAAAAAACACCAAATTATCCAATATTCTTAAATTATTTCGTTTATTTTTTAAAAAATCAACAAAATTTGTTTTATGACTTTATAAGTGCTATTAAATCTGTTGGCTTTTATTATTAAAAAATTTTTTTTTAGTATTTAAGTAATCCCTACATTCAACATGGGGCTTGAACTCACAACCTGGAGATGAAGAGTTGCATGCTCTACGGGCTGAACCAGCCAGGCACCCTTAATATGTTGGCTCTTAATAGGTTACATTAAAAAGCTTTCATGGAAAAATTGAAGGAAAAGAGACATATTTTAACCCATAGATAAAAGATTTTAACAAAATAATTAATAGTCTTCAGCTTAACTCTCATGTTTTTTAGTTTTCCTCAAGGAAACATAAAAAAAACCTCTAAAAAACAAAATAATTGCTTTAAAAATTATTTTAACATTTATTTATTTTTGTGAGATAGAGAGAGACAGATCATGAGCAGGGGAGGGGCAGAGAGAAAGGAACACACAGAATCGGAAGCAGGCTCCAGGCTATGAGCTGTAGCACAGAGCCAGACACAGGGCTCCAACCCATAAACTGGGAGATCATGACCTGAGCCGAAGTCGGATGCTCAACCAACTGAGCCACCCAGGCGCCCCAGTAATTGCTTTTTATATCACATATAAAGTTACATTAAATGAAACTATAAACTATTAAAAGATTCTTCACAAGTTAATTAATAATACCTGCATACTAACCATACATTCAAGTTTTAACCATTAACTGTTTAAACAATAGAAACTAGAAAATCTGATCACTAGATTTGGTTGTGGGAAGATACTTTAATTTTTGGTTTAATCAAGAGTGCCACAAAAAACAAAACAAAATAAAAGAGTTTCACACACATGCTGACTTTGATCTTTTTTCTTCCTTATACATCTTCTGTGTTTGGCTGTAATAAATTTTTCCATTAACTGCCATGTGTGAGAGTAATTCTGTGTATTACATTAGCAGAACACTGGTATAGATAAAAAAACACATGCACTACTTATTGTAAAATAAATGATAATTAACTGTTTTGTTTATTTAAAAAGCAATGATTATTCTTCATCTGTTTAAAATCTCAAAGTGTTAAAATGTTTGGCTCTGCTGCTATAACATGACCATACCCCACCTCCTTGTAATGAGATAATTTAGAGATATTTAATACTCAAAGAAAAAGAGTATCTTACAACAATAGAAGGAAGGGACTATCATTAATTGAAACAACATTCTTAACTTATAGCCACTAAAAACTTTATTGGTGGTCAACTCTGAGGCAACATTACAGTTTAAACCATTTCCTTGTCCATCAGTAAATATCAAAAAAGCAGTAAATCACAGAACCCAGCTTTCACTTAAAATGTGGGTTTCCTTGCCACATTTAGGTTTCAAAACATGTTTCAAAACAGCAGCAGACCATATCTTTGGCTTTTTTTTTTTTGTAGAGCCATTTTACAATTTATCAACATATGTATTGTGTGCACCAAGAGAAGTGGTAGACAATTCAGCAGAAGAGTTTTGTAAAATTTCATAGTTTCTAAATAAATTCAACACCACTTTCAAAACAGGACATCATATTATTCTGTAACTTTTAAAAATTGATCACATGTATGTTTTAATGATATTATTGGGTATTTCATGTGTATAATAAAACAGTCTTTAAAAAATAGAAAACACGGCACAGAAACATGAAAACATTTTGAATTATTTAAATTCTAATGTTGAGGTACTAACAGCATCCTAATCCCATTCAATCTGTATTGTTACTCTTCTCTCTCCAGCTTCCAAAACATACTGAAGAATTCTGATGGTGAAGAAAAAGCTTAATGATAAAATTGGGCTTACCTTGCCTGTTTTAACCTGCAGCCTCAGAATTTGAACACAAGTTCTATCTTGTTTCACAAATCTCCACAAAAAGCTTCCTCAGCAGGAATACGTGTATATATTTTCATGTCCAGTTGCACATACTGCCTGCATTCCATACCCAACAAAACTGCCCTCAACTGGATTTGTTGCTGTGGAGGGAAAGAGTAATGTTATCCATAACTTTATAATCTATTTCACTGGATAAACATATTTATTCAAGTTTTTCATTTATTAATACTTTTAAAACAAAATTCAAATTAATCTGTTTTTAAAAGTTCACAGTATTGGTTCTAAATTAAAATAAAATTTGAATAGGACTATGATTGCCAGTGGAAGCATGGATAATGCATTACACCAAGATTTTAGATTTTTTAGTTGGTTTTCTATTGGGCTTTTTGTAGATGGCTATTCACTTAAATCAAAATCATTTTATTCTTGGTAGTAAAGAAATATAAGAGCAAAAAAAAATTACTGTAAGATGTATGGTAACAGAAGCAAGGAGCAAAATTCTAGGCAATTTTCAACAAACGAAAACAAAACAGGGTGACAGCATTCTGTATTTAATTGTCCCAGAACAAAATGTTATCAACATAACAGAGACCATATATATTTCTGAAGTAACAGAATTGATTTTTTTGTTTTTTTTTTTATGACCTTTGTTAGTGTCCTTTTATAAATTGGATTTTTAATAGCTGGATTAGAATTAGCATGTGTTAGAATTAGAAAGGACCATATAGTTATGTTGCTTAATGAAAAATATTCAACAGTAATATATTTCTAACTCGACTGTATCAAATGAGACACATTTTAAAGAGTTTTCACTAATACTTTGGGGGGTAAGATTTAATTAGTTTTAAATTATTCTCCAAGTCTTGGAAAGTGCTAGGAAAAACATTTTTAGATTACAAATAAGATATGAATAGTTTACAAAGAAAAATAACATTAAAAATAGAGAAATTGCTGGTACAGGACACCCCCCCCCCAGCCAATATTAAATAAGGGAAAACTATCAAACAGGTTCAATTATTGATATTAAAGCTCAGTTCAAAGAAAACTTTGCCTTAGGGAAGGCAGTGGTCACTGTCATTTTAAAAATAATTTATTGTAAATTTGTCATTTGAGGAAAGCAATTAAAAAATACCACCAACGTTTGTTTTTAAGCAAGCTACCACAAAAAAGGAATAAATGTTTCCAAAGAAGTGTTAGGCACAAATTTTAGGACAAATCTTTATAGTTTCAATTTTGATAAAGATTTCAGATCTTTAGTTTTTTTTTTTTTTCCTGCTATGTCTTATGGTCTTAGATTCTTATGAACTTCAGCTGAGATGTTTTGAAGTAATGCTAATCCTCACCCAGCCTGTTGCTTCCATCCTTAAAACTGGGATCATCATACTAAGAGAATCTCAGGACCAAGATGTAAACTGAACTCAAGAAGGAATGAATTTTAATGAGTCAAAGTGGAAATGGTAATAATGGTCTGTACCATTATTCCTGCAAATAAGGAATTTAGGAATATACTCTGCCTTATTAAAACGTAAAAACTAACTTTCTATTTATAGACAACATGAGGAATTCCTCAGTTTATCCCTAAGATCATCTAAGGAGCTGATTTGTCTATAGCTGATTTGTATATACAGGTCACAAAACCTGCTGTTTTATGAAAGGGACTTTTAGTTCCTAAATTTTGTGGAATGGGATTCTGGAAAAGAACTGGCCAGGAAAACAAACAGTTCTAATACGAAAAAGGTAACTTAAGATATGTCTTTTAAAAGCATGTGTTAGAAAACGCTGAACACTAGTCATAACCCCAGCATGTGCTTTGCTTTCTGATTATCTGAGAGGAGAATGGGTTCTTATTGTTTTTTCTAGTGGGATTTCATGCCTGGATTACTGTCCCATTTTGCTCCCTTAGTTAATACATATTTAGTGTCTACCACCTTCCCTCCACCTTTAGCAAGAAAATCTACAGGATAAATGAGTTACAACCAAGAAACCAATTTAAATGACCAACTCTTCTCAGCCTCTCCACACCCCTCCCCCCACAGACAAATGCCTATCTTCTTTGTTTTCTGTGGCCCATCAGCAAATAGTTATGTACACACAACAATTACCAAAGACTCTTTCCACTAAAGGTCTCAATCCTTCTACCTCCCAGGAGAATTGTAATAATAAGTGAATATTTTAATGTTTCGCTCAAGTGAAGCGATAACCTAAAGGATATAATTGCAATAAAAGGAATCATGTTTATCTACTACTTTAATCATCATGTATAAACTTTATCAGATAGATTAAAATTCTCATTCCTGACTTAGTAGTTGAAAATTTAATAAATCAATTTCTCCCAACCAGAAAAAAAGTTTATTAAAAGAAAAATATTGGTTATAGGAACCTTTGAATTTAAGAAAACATTTGAAATGATCTCAGGTTTTAGAGTTTTGGCTTGTCCAGATTAATTTTGGAACTTTTTTTTACTAATTGAAATTTTCTCTAAAAATTCTTTAATACTTTTTCTTACTGTATCATTTTCAAAATAAAATATTACAGATTATTCAAGTCCCAACCTAAAATCACTTCACAAATAATCTTTGGATTTTAAATTTTTTAGGTTTTTAAGGGTTATCTAAATGAACTCTATGATCTTCAGCATTACACTATAAATGTAGCCTCTAAGCTTTAATTTGTTCAACTCAAAATAAACCATTTGTAAGTTACTCAGTTTCTGAGAAATAATTTTACATGAAAAATTTCAAAAACAAAACAAAAAACAAAAAAACAAAAAAAATAAAGTATTAATAGTTCAACAACAAAAAAAGAAAATTTTCAAAAATACATATCTACTAACCACTTTACTAAAATGTGGTCAAAATATATACACAAAATGTAAACAAAATAGGTCTGTGTTTTAAAAGTTTTTCTTTCCTAATTTAGTTTAAAATTTGTTTTAAAGAACTGCTCAAATACCTCTTAGTTTTATGGTAGGTGGTCATTTATGTTACTTCAATTAGTTGGCTTATAGAGATTAAAACGAAAGAACAAATATAGTTTTTCCAAAAGAATTTAGGATGATGTAACATCCCTACTAGCTAAGAGATAACAATATAGACAAAATTTTGAACTCACAGATTTAAGCCGATTCTCTCAACGTTTTTTTTTTTTTTTTACTGGGCAATTATTGTTTTACCTTTTTTTAAAAACCAAATCAGTATTTTTGTTGACTTAAAATAATGAACAATTATTTGTTAACTAATTATTAAATTGAATTTCTAACTAGTACATTTTCTTAAGATACTGAAATAATTTGAGTCTCTTATGAAATTAGATATAACAAACAAATTCACACTTCCCTTTTTTCTGTCATGGCCAGAGTTCTGATCTTTATTTTTGAGGAGAACAATAACAACTTATGTGTGAAAATACAAACGCACCAAAGACACCACTACCTAGAATACCGCACTACAACTGTGAGCTCTATCAGTTAACCAAATTAAATAGGATTATTCGTTTATTTTGTCCTTTTCCAAGACAAACGCTTATTTTAGTTTTCTCCCCGTCTCTACCAAACCTCAGTAAAATTAGAACATTTCAGTTACAGAAATCGCTAATCCTTCAAGGTCGGTCTCAGCTTCTTTGGTTTTAGGGTAGCTTCAACGAAAACGTGGTCTCGACATAGTTGACTTTACCCGGAATTTTTCGTTTGCTTTTTTTGGGTTGTTTGGTTTTGCTTAAAACAACCATGTGGACCACAAAAGGGAGTTTGAAAGGGAGGGGGCAGAAAGAGTAGGTTTTTCTAGAAGCCCAGGAAAATTCAGGTATCTGAAAACGTATTTCGTTGTTTTAACGAAAAGAGAGATATAAATTCTAAGATGTTGGAAAGGGGCAGGGACCGACGTGACTCCAGCTGGTGAGCATGGCGCAAACCGAGGACCTCCGAGTGCTGGACGTTGGGGGAAGGGTGGGGACTCTGCGGGCACCACGCGGTCAGCCTAAGGGGGCGGGCTCCACACGCACACTATTTTCTACTCTTCCTTAGTTACCTCCCTTTTTCCTCCTAGGGGGTTGGGGCTGGGGGCTCGAAGTTAAAAGGCTGGAGAAACGAGACCACTAGGAGAACTCAATCCCACCCCTCAACAACAAAACCAATGAGAAGGAGCAAAGTGTTATTTTCGCGCCACAAAAGATGGAAATCCAATGGAGGCTCGGGGTCCAATGAATGGAAACCAGCAAACGGCTCCGGCGGAGGCAGCCGACGGTGATAGGCTCCCTCCGTCCACCAATCGGGTGAGCGAAGAAGGCTTTTCCCCCCCCCCCCCCCCCCGCCAGGGGCGGTGTCTCTATCCTCGCCGGTTGCCCAACTTGGTGGCGGCGAGTCTGCCCCGCAGAGCGCGAAACCCCGCCCCGGGGCCGCGTTTGCGCGCCGCGTGCGCCCCTCTCGCGGCCCCGCCCCGGCCCGAGGTGCAGGGCTGAGGTAGGGCTCCTAGCTGTCTCTTTCCGTGGGTACCAAACCTACCCCAGTGCTAGGCACTCGTACACTCGAGATAGGCCTGAACACACGCTGCTTGGTTCGTCGCCGCGGCCCGCGGTCGGGCGCGCGCTGGAGGAGGAGGACCTCAGGTAGTGTCGTGTGGCGAGGGGAACTGTGGAGTCTCCTCTGACCCCTATGTCTAACGCGGCCACAGCTCGGCGCGGAGGAACAGATACCGAGGCGGAGCCAGGAAGTGCCGGTCCCGCGACAGGGCCAGGGCGGTCCAGTGGTCGAGGCGCTGCGAGGCGAGCAGATGAGCGACGAAGGGTTTTACCATTGAGAGCTGCAAGAATCCCGCCCTCTCTTTCCGGGCTGAGCCAGGGGCAAAAGGAAACTGGCCCATCTTTTCATCTCCTAGATTTTAAACAAAAATTACTGAAGGCAGATTCTCGAGAGAGCAGAGTTAGGTTACCACTCATCATATATCTGGTTTAAACACATGAGTCCAGGAGAGCTGTTTGAAGGATGTTAAAAACACCTCCTATGGGGCCCAGGCAACGACGCAGCGGGCATTGCGCGCCCACCCCGCAGTAAGGACTTCGGCTCTCCGGTGGTCCCCAAAGTGGCCGCGTGTTAGGGGTAGCAGCAAGAATGCCCTTTGTTTCGCCTCTACCTGCTCAGCCTTCGCTCATAACCTGCGGATACAGCAACGGTAACCGACCTTATAAATGGTTTTTCTCCTTTAATATTACACTGACCCATAAACATTTTTATTGCCCTCAGGAGATAGAGTAGTTGCAGCTGTCCAAAGAGCAAACAGGCTGCAGTTGGTGACACTCAGCCGCATCAAAGCACACACAATGGGTGGGATTCTCTTGTGGGGTTAAAATTAGGAGCTGCAACTGCTTCGGGAAGAACTCGGAGTAGTCCATGTGCACGGTTAATTTCCTGTGTGAGACTTAATGGAAGACTGGAAGTTAGACTCACCTTACATTCATTTTTGAAAACCACTAAAGATACTTTTGCACTTGAAATGCCAGAAAAAAGAGTTACCCATGTTCTTTTTACTCAACCAGTGAATATATACTTATCCCTCAAATGGTTGTAAGATTGGAAGTGGAATGCACTGTATTCACCACCCTTTGATTTCTGAGCTTGTATGACTCCTGTATGTTTTTAAGGTCCTAGACGGAGTATCCAGTTTGTTAAAATAATACACAGATTAAGTTCACGAGTCCCAGGAACATATTTCATCAAAACAGCACACAGTTGTCTTAAATTCCAGCTGTTAGATGTGTTTGATAGTGACCGACAAGCACGGGCTAGCGGGCTAGCATTTATGGAAGATAAACAATTTATCCCATGCTTTAGAAGTAGATCCTTCCTTAGGTCTCAGTGAGAGCAAATACAGTGATCAATCCAGAAGGTTCCACTCAAGTGACTTTGGAAGCAAGCTGAATATAGAAAATTTGTTCTTAATGAAAAATTACTAAAAGTTAAATGATCAAAAGACTAGTTTATAATATTTAAAGAGCTACTTAGAAAAGCAAACATTACTAAATGAATGAAAACACATTTCTCAAATAGCTTTTGATCACATGCAACAGGTACATGAAAAAAATTCCTAATTTTTTATATTTACAGTTTGAATACTATAGTAAAGGAGGAATACATATTTTTCCTTTTTTTTTTGAAGAATAAAGGTTTTTTTGTGCTGCTTCGGCAGCACATATACTAGAATAAAGGTTTTTTTTTTTTAACATGAAAAGGAAAATTAAGCTCTTTTTGGAAGCTAAACCTAAACTTAAAATCTCACCACCCAAATGTTCCTTACTGAACTCATACTATAGTTCTAAGCTTTATTACACAATAATAGCACATTTGTCTTCTCGATCTCATAAAGTAAAAACATTTCACTAAATTAACGAAAATACTGTGAAAGTGAGTTTACATTTAAAAGGTTGGATTTGCTTGGCAGAAAGAGAAAAACCTGTTAGAACAGTTGCATTTAAAATGGATGATTTGACATCTTCCGGTTCCTTAATACAAAATTGTAAGTTCCTTTTAAAAGAAAAAATGTAAATTTCATGCAACAATTCCCACATGTTGAAAGAATTGCCATTCACTTTAATTGGAAAACATACTTTAAATGTCATATACAGATATGACAGAAACGAACTCTGATCCAATTTTAATTACTGAAATGTTTTCAATTTAAGTCATATTTTCTCTATCACACATTTTCTACTAAGAGTACCAGATCATTCAAGATTCCTGTTTCTATTTCCCTGCTACACAGAATTTCATTCGCTTTTTAAAAACTAAGCATTTTTCGTCTTTTCCATGGAATACCTGTTAAAAATATACCCCAAGTAAATGGTGCAAATGAAGCTTTTGAGTGGAGTGCACAGTCATTAAACGACACTAGTAGATTTCCATAAGAACCCGAGCACTGTGTTCATTTCCGTATTCCTCTTCTCCAGTCTACATTTTGTTGGCCCAGTAAAGGCTTCACCGGGCCCAGACCCTCCCCCACACACCCACCATTGTACTCGTTACATCCAGGGGAAATTATGAATGGTTCTCATGGCCAGATGCCGGCAAAAACGAGGCAGAAAAAGATTTCAACAATTTTTCAAGGGCGAATATCACCTAGGGGTAACGCAGGGCGGTCTTCCTGTTTTAAGAGTCCCAAGTTCTCCAACTAAAATTCTTTAAATAAAAGTACCAGCCTACCCCACTCCTCCTCCTCCTCTGGAAACTACAGGAAGAAAAGGTTTCCGTTTGGATACCGACTTTTCCCACTATGACTTCTCTCCTTCGGCCTCCGAGGCTCGGAGCGCCCCCATCCCCACGCCAAATACCTCCGCTTCTCCGCTCCCCTCCCCCACCGGTGGCCAAGCCCGCCCCCGGCCTCATTTATCTCTGAGCCTTTTCTGAATCGCGCAACCAATCGCAAACGCGAAGCCTAGAGGCAACGCGAGCGCAGGCGGAGGAGGTGTCGCCCAGACACCCGCCCAGGACGCCGCGGGCTCCCTTCCCCCACCGCCTTGACTAGGGGCCGCCCCACTTCCCCGGTGCCCGGGCCCGTGAAGGGTGCATAAGGTGGGGCGCGTCTGCCCGCTTCTCCCGCCCCCTCGCACCCCCTCGCTGCGTTTCCGCCCCTGCCAGGTCTGGAAACGTGCTTGCGGCTTTGCAGAGGTTACACTTCAAATGTCATCAAAGCCACAAGGCGAGTTCGAAATTGCGACTCTTTGGGTTTGTTAATTACCTATTTAAAAAAATCGAATATTTAAAACTCTGGCAACTAGAAGCTGAGAAATTGCCTAATTAGCACCTCCACCCGAATCTCATTAAAAGAAATTCTTCCCTTCCTCCCCTCCCCCTCAGGATCCGCCCCGACCAGATAACCCTTTCCAAACTCTGTTGTGACAATCAGCGCCGCCGGCCGCGCTCCCCTCCGCGCCTCGGCTGAGTCTCCTTTAGCAATTTTTTTTTTTTGCCTCTTCCTCCTCTCCTCTCAGGGTCTCTCGCTCAAGCTCATTTCCCCTCCCCCTCTCTTCCTCCTCTTTCCCCCCCTCCCCCGAAACCCACTCTAATTGAGGCGCTGGGATCCCTCACGTGAGACGTTGATTTGTAGTTTGAACACGTGGCTCATTCAAAAAGCCGGACACTCGGAGCGGATTTTTTCCGCCTCCTGCGCCTTCCTCCCCGCCACCCCTTCCCCCTCCCTCCTGCCAGTCACCCTTCTGGGTTTTTTTTTTTTCCATGGGGAGGCGGCGCTTTCCCTCACGTAGTGTGATATTTTCACAGTCCGCTGGCCGATGCCAAAGGGGTTGGGGAGGAAGAGACAAAAAGTAGTTCTTCTCCCCTCCTCCTCCTCTCCTTTTTCTCGCTAATCCCGCCTCCTCCTCAGAGTTAGGAAGACTCGTTGATGGGTTTGGGTCGCAGCAAGGCTTTTCTTTTCTTTTCTTTTTTTTCAATACCCAGAAAAGGAAAAACAAGAACCTTAGGATTTGATTTTTCGCTCGTCGTTCTTGTTCTTGGTTCCTACGGTGTTGGTGTGTTTTAAGGCGAGAAGACGAAGGGAACAAAACCCGCCGGAGCCCTCCATCACTGTGGGTGGTTTTAATTTTTCGTTTTCCTCTGAATTTTTTTTAACAACCACTCTTCACAATGAACAAACTGTATATCGGAAACCTCAGCGAGAATGCCGTCCCTTCGGACCTGGAAAGTATTTTCAAGGACGCCAAGATCCCGGTGTCAGGACCCTTCCTAGTGAAGACTGGCTACGCGTTCGTGGACTGTCCGGACGAGAACTGGGCCCTTAAGGCCATCGAGGCGCTTTCAGGTGGGCCCGCCCCGGCCCCGCCGGCGCGCCCGCTCCAGCCCTGCCTGGGTCGCGCACCCGGAGCCAGGCCCGCGGCTGCCGCCCGGGCTT
>NC_043701.1:97690576-97715595 GCF_006229205.1 Suricata suricatta | reverse complement strand
CGGGGAGGTGGGGCGAGGCCCGGGCGCCCACGCGCGTGAGGTCCAGGGTGCTTTCCTCAGCTTGGGCTCCGACCCGGACCCTGCGGCTCCCCTCCTCCCGGGGCGTTGCGGGCGGACGCGCTGTCAAGAAAGCCCCGGTGCGGGCTCGGACCGGAGCAGGGCTGGGGGAGGCGCGACCGCGAGCGCCGGACTCTCAGCGCTCGCCCCGCCCGGGCGCGGGCTCCAGTCTCCGGCTCGCCGGGCCTTAGGGGCCGAGCGCGAACGCCCGTTTCTCCCTGCCTGCTTCCCTCCCTCCTTCCCTCCCTCCTTCCTTCCTTCCTCTCTTTGCACGTTATTTACGGTGTTGGTTTCGCAGTTCCCCCGTCTCGCCCCAGACCCCGGGCGCGGGAGAAGGCAAAGTGGCCTCGAGCCTTGTGCAGAGTGAGGCCGCGGGCGGGTGCCTAAGCACAGGCGGCCCGGCGCTTCCTCTAGGTCCTGCGGGACGCAGGCTGGTGCGACCTGGGTTCCACGCTCGATCGCCTCGCCTGCGACGAGTTAAAGGGGCAGGTGGGCGAGGGCGGCGGGTGGTCGCGGTCAAGGGAGCCTCAGCTGCGGCGCCGTGTCCCGGCCTCTGTGGGGTGTCGGGGCACTCTCCGCGCGGCGCGGGACCTTGCGTAGCGGGGCTGCGCTCGAGTCCCTCCAGGAGCCCGTTTTTCGTGTGGCGGGCGCCGCGCCCTCCTTGGCGCCTTGTTCATTCTGTGCTGAGCTACATCTCTGTCGGTGTACTCTGTGCCGACCGTGTTCCTAGAGGGCCTGGGCTTGAAGCCGGGAGAAGGGCCCAGCGTCCCCTCCAGCGGGCCAGCGTAGCCCGTTCCTCGGAGTTTGTCTTATGGGAGGGTCCAGGGAGGTGGGCGGAGGGGCCGCGTCCGTCCTGCGGCTGTCGTGGGGTTGGTTGGGTGACCCCTGAGGTGGGCGGAGGCGGCCAGGGGGTAGGATGCTACCCAAGTAGTGGGCCAGCCAATCGGCCCCCCTCCCCACCTATCTGTAAGTTGTCTGCACAGTCCCGAGGAGTCAGCTTTCCACCCGCACGGGGCTGGGCTTCCCTCCTGGCCTTGAGATGCATCCAAGGTCCGTGGGGGTCTCCGGTCACTTGTGTCGTCGATTTGGCTAGGCGGGTCCTTCGTGCGGGAAGAGCCGCTAAACCCCGCCAACTGTTTTCCACCTCTTGTGTATCCGCAGGTAAAGTGGAACTGCACGGGAAATTTATGGAAGTTGAGCACTCTGTCCCGAAAAGACAAAGGTGAGCTTATTTATTACGTTCTCATCCATTCTGTTCTTTATTGGGAGGAAAGACTCAACATAGCTGAGAACTTCTTTTCGTCTCATGCTTTTTGGATCGCGTTATGCTGTAGGACTTGGGGTTCTTTCTGTCTTATTCCTTGCATTTAAGTTTACGGCAGGTGTGTGTGTGCGCGCTAAGGAATAAAGGTCTTGTGTGTGGTTCTTGCCACCGGATTATTACTGGTATAGAAGTCTCTCAAGGAAGCCCTCACAGCTGTATGTTCTTCTAAGGTGCTGCCAATAGGAAATCAGTCTTTGAAGGGCGGTTTGGGGACTCTGCAGGAATGAGGAAGCAGAGTGGGTGACCCTCTTCCACCCCCACTCCCAGTACAGGATAGGGGAAAGCTGCTGCGGACACGCGTGGGCGTGGAGTGCCTTTCCTTCTCTGCCCTGAGCTGGCGGCGAGGAGTCTGAGAGGCCTCGGAGGCCGGAGGCCGTCTGTGTATCTGAGAAGAGTGGAATTTGCTGATTGGAATACACGAGTGACCGCCTGGGCTTCTCCTGCCCAGAAGCGCCTTTCAGTCCCTCCAGAGTTAAGCAGGGTGCTGCAAACCAGCCTTTGTTTCCCGCCCCTTCCGCCGCCCCCCCCCCCCCGCAATCTTTTTGCTTACAAATAACCACCAAGAGGTGGTGGAGACTGGAGATTTGTATTACTTAAGCATGGGGATTGCACTTTTTGGAGAGCATGTGTAGCGTGTCACTTTACAGAATGTTTGGAGACTTTTAACCTCGAGGATTTTGAAGAAATGGCTCCTTCCTCAACCAGGCCAGATCCTCGCTCTGTAACCGACTGTAAAGGCGCCTTACTGTGGTGCTGGGTTTAGCTTGCGCATTTCTGGGTTTTGCAGGGTGCCTTAGGGTTTCTGCTTTTCTCCTCCCGTTCCCCTGGTTCCTAACCTGGGCTAAGCCATAAGCTCCAAGTTAATCGAAATCAACTAGGGCTGCCTGTGTCTGGTTAGGTATAGGTGAGTGTGGGTGCTGAAAGGCAGGAGGGGTTTGCTGTGCATTTCTCTGGCACTCTGCATAGAGAGACGGCTGTATCAAATGTCATTATGTGCTTATTTCTATGTTGAGCTCTCAGGTAAATCATTTTTTACAAACCTTTTTTGTTGTTGTTGTTAAGTGGATTTTTGTGGATTTCTTTTGTTCACGTACCTAATTTTCATTAAGACAGTTGAAAGAGATTTGTGTGACGAGATTTAGTTCCAGTTGGGAATTTTGGTGGGGTCAAGTTACTTCACGTAGTAGAGAGGTATTTTTTGTTAAAAAGCTTCTAAAACAATAGAAAGGAAAGAAACAATAGAAATAGAAAGGGTACTGAAAAGTATCTAAGTTGATCTCTTTAATAGAAATTAAAAATTTGAGGATAAAGTCCTAGCTCCTTAAAAAGTCTAAAGGCATAGTGTAAATTGTATGCCTAAGGGAAAAAAATGTAAGTACATTCTGCAAATTCTAATTGGTTTAATGTTTAGACTGCATGTCTTAATTTTCTTCAAATGTTGAAAAAAAAAAGGAGGCAAATGGTTGTGTCCGACTGGCATTTGAGCATTTGAGAGTTTCTAAATTTAAACATTAAATGTCTGGCATTTTTCAGATACAATTTATGGACCTGCATATAGATGCAGATTACTTAGCTTTGCTCTCCTGATTTTCTTTTCCAGCCTGGTGTGAATTTCTCCCCATGTGTAGTGGATTAAATTAAAAACATCTGGTAACAGCCTCTTTTATTCTTAAAGACTTTTGCCCAAGCTAAAAAATGGACTTATTACTTTATAATGAACAGGGATTCTTCTTAGAAAAGCATATAAGGTAAAACGCCAGCAAGTATTTATATTAATGGATGCTTTTTTGTTTGATTAACAATGTAGATTAACGTTTCAGGCTGATTTGGCTTACATTAAAATGCTCAGGATTTTTAAAAAATATTTTAAAATTTATTTTTGAGAGAGAGCGAGGGGGACAGAGAATCCCTAGCAGGCTTCACGCTGACAGCAGAGAGCCCCATGTGGGGCTCGAACTCAGGAACTGTGAGACCATGACCTGAACTGAAGTTGGAGGCTTAACTGACTGAGCCACCCAGGCGCCCCTAAAATGCTCAGGATTTTAAGTAACTGTTAGGAATGAGTACATTGGAAACAACTGTTTACAGATAGAACAATCAAGTAAATCCTTTTCTAGTACTGAGATGATGAAAAACAAAAGTAGAGGTTTCTTTCTTTGCTCAGGGAAATTTGCTGGAAATCTGCATTACAGTCTTGTAACTGAACCTTTTAACTGTGATGCAGTTTCCCTTATCTGGACTGTTGCACTGTCCCAGTCGGCTTTGGGAGAGGGCTGAGAAGACACCTGTGGTGAGCCCTGCTTGGCTCCCATAGAAGGGTCAAGCGGTGGTACTGGTGACGGTGCATTGAATGCTGCAGACCAGTCCTTGCCAAGTGAGCCTGCTGGACTTCTGGGTGGAGTTCTTTGTGCTTAGCAGCCCTTGCATTCCATCCCATCACCATGTGGGCATCTGAGGCAGGCACACCCACATGTGTAGCAGTGACCTTTATACCTGCTGTGCAAGGCATGTTGGGAGCCCGGTGCTGAAGAATGCTTATGGCAGCACTCTGAGGTGGATGAATGGGCTTGCAGCAACTAAAGGGGCGGGGGGCAGGAGGCGATTTGAAGCTTTGACATGCTGGCCCAACTCTGACTGGGAGCTAAGCAGGGAGCCTTTCAGGAAGGGGCACTGTTGAGTTTGGTTCTGACCAAGCTTAGCTCTTGATTACTGAAGTCTCAAGGGAATGTGGAAGGAATGTTGCTTTTCTGCATTCAGATACCCCTCAGTTGTGGAGGATTATAACTATTTCATAGAGTTTTAGATTCGCATGTCCAGAATGAAGAGAAGTTGCGTTGACTATCTGTGATAGTGCTGGTGCTTTCGATTTCTAAATAAAAGGTCTAGCACATGGATACTTGGCTTCAGTCTGAGATCTAAGCTTAAACACTCCATCTCCTCCCTGCCCTGCCTTGGGGATAAGGGTGGATGTGAACATTGTTGTGACTTTGAAGACCTTAGCTCTGTTGGATTGGTATCTTGTGGAACCTCCTAGGTGTCCATATATGATGTAAATAGCACTGATTTTTTTTTTTTTGTTATGTTGTGGGCTTTTGGGCCTGGGAGAGGGAATAGGAAAGTTTCTGACATTCCTGGAACTGAGAAGATGGTGGTTTTAGTTGGTTTTCAAGGATTTTCTTAAGTTACGAAAATTTTTCATATTTTCAGTTTTTTATAGCTTCAACATGCTCATGATTTAGCTATTAGTATTAAGATTATGTGAAGGCAAAATGTAATTGAATAAAGGATAAAAAAGATACTAGAGTATTATTAATATTTTTCCAGGAAGGATCCATTAAAACAGACTGGTGTCTAAGCTCACACGTCAGTGTTTGTTTCCTTAAAAAATGAAGTGGACAGCTTATTTCCATGTTAGAATTTTGAGCCTAACATGTAAATTAGATAGACATAATATAAAAGTTACTGGGGTTTTAAATATATCTTACTTTGAATGGCTGTTTAAAAGCTAGTGCTGCTTCGGGCGTCTGGGTGGCTCATTCGATTGAGTGTCCGGCTTCGACTCAGGTCATGATCTCACGGTTTGTGGGTTCGAGCCCCGCGTCAGGTTTTATGCTGACAGCTAGCTCAGAGCCTGGAGCCTGCTTCAGATTCTGTGTCTCCCTCTCTCTCTGCCCCTTGCCTGCTCGCGCGGTCTCTCTCTGTCTCTCAAAAATAAATAAGAACAACCAAAAAAAAATTTTTTTTAAAGCTAATGCTGCATTTTAACAGCTGGTAGGGATAGACTCGAATGGTGCCACATTCAGCAGTGTGTCCGTTAGCCAGGGCCGATGATCCTGTTGTCTCAGGCCAATAAAAGCTTGCCTTTTAATTTAATTTTTTTAAAGTGCGTATTTACTTTATTTTGAGAGAGCATAAGCAGGGGAAGGGCAGAGAAACAGGGAGACAGAATCCCAAGCAGGATCTGCACCATCAGTGCAGAGCCTAGTGCAGGGCTCGAACTCATAAACTGTGAGATCATTGACCCCAACCAAAATCAAGGTGTCCTAAAAGCTTGTTTTTTAATGCTGAACATTTGAATGTAGGCGTGAATAGCTGTGTTGCTTCTTGCCTTTTAGTTTGGTACAGGTGAATATTGTGAATTAGATTTCTCTTACAGAGATGTGAGGTTCTGAATGTTAGGAAACTTTGATGGCTGGTAAAGAATCATAAGCAGTGTATTTGGAGTGCTCAGTTTAAGGTCAGTAAGTAATACATGACTGCTCAAATGATTGTAGCCAACAAGATATTTCTTGATTTCATGTTGCTGTGTCCTACAGTTAGAGAGTAAAAGATTTCTTATTTTGGCATTATTACAATTAAAAAACATATAAATGAAGGTTGATAAGTAGCTTCTGTGTGGCTGTCCTTAGTAACAAGGAAGACATTATGGAAACATGACATGTGCCTGGAGCCAGTGGGAATTGGGAATCTTGGCTTCTGTTTCTGGCTTTCCTTTTGATTTGCGTGATCACTTACATTCTCTGTTCATGCCAAATGCCACTATCATAAACTAACAGGGGGCATAGTTTGTTCTGAGGTTTGCTGTTCTGCTTGAAATGAGTTACTAGCTAAGGCGTAAAAAAACCTTTTGGAATTCGATGTGAAGTTTTCCCTGGAAGGAGCCTGTATTTTCTGCTGTATGGTATATAGCTCAGTTACTTTTGCACGTGTACCCCTTTTGAGCAGTCAGCAAGAGGGCAATGATCTTGGTCATATTTTGAAGTCCTTTGTGAGCAGCTAGTGTATTGTTATAAGTCTTGGATTTTGTACTAAAGTGAAGCTGTTGAGTGGTCTGGATGTATATTTGAAGCATCTTTTTTGTAATTGTCTTTAGCAATGTTGAGATATAAACTTTTCTGGCAGTAACTAATTTATAAATTGTATGACCTATCCATTTTTTATTTTATGATTTATTTACCCACCAACTTTGGTGGTTGGTTTAGTCTGGAGAAAGGCTGTGCTATTCTTAGCCAAGCTTCCTTTTAACTACTGCCTCTGATTCAAGCTTCTAGAGTCACAAGACAGGAGGTGGCAGTGTGGTAGCAGTGACCAAGGGATAGTGTTGGCATTTTAGTTAGAAATCTGCCCCATAAATCTGATGTTTAAAAAACTGGCTTGCTTGGCCAGGGTTTTGCTTGTAAGCTGGTGGCAAATAGTTTTTAGTGCTCTATTAAAACTGAGGGTGCTGTTTATCCTGGTCTGAAACTGCTGTTTGGCAAGTATTGGTAAATAAACACAGTTGTAAATATTAATATAGTGTGTGGATTTTGTTGCCCTGAAGGGAAATACAAAGTACATAAGTTATGCATTTTAGAGAATTGTCTTGAGATCATTTAATTTGATTAGGAGGTAGTTTGAAGTTATTATAGATGTATTCTTTGAGGAATCTAAATTTTTTTTTATGTCTTTATTTTGAGAGACAAGACAGAGTGAGCGGGGGAGGGGCAGAGAGAGAGGGAAACAGAATCAGAAGCAGGCTCCAGGCTCTGAGCTGTCAGCACAGAGCCCGATGTGGGATTCGAACCCACAAACCATGAGATCATGACCTGAGCTGAAGTTGGATGCTTAACCGACTGAGCCACCTAGGTGCCCCTCTTTGAGGAATCTAATGGAACTATAAATTTCATTTATTTATTTTTAAGTTTTTATTTATTTTTGAGAGAGAGAGAGACAGTGTGAGCAGGGGAGGGACAGAGAGAGAGGGAGACACAGAATCCGAAGACAGGCTCTAGGCTTTGAGCTAGTGGTCAACACAGAACCTGATGCAGGGTTCGAACCCACGAACCATGAGATCATGACTTGAGCCGAAGCCAGACGCTCAACTGACTGAGCCACCCAGGTGCCCCTATAAATTTCTTTTAAAGATTTTCTTTTATACCTAGTGTGGGGCTCCAACTCAGAATCCTGAGATCAACAGTCACTATCCACCAACTGAGCCAGCCAGGAACCCCAAGTGGATTTTTAAGTTGAGAAAGGCCTAAGTCCTTAGGATAGCTGCTGATCACTTAGTTGTTGAGAAGTTGATTCCTCTGCTATCTTGGTATTTTCACTTATCTCTTGCCGCATAACAAACTACCCCAAAACTTAGTGGCTCAGAATAAACTTGGTTTTCGTCATGATTCTGTGGGTCTGCTCAGCAGTTGTTTCTGTTCCATGTGGTATCTTTTGGGTCATAGATTGAGCTGGTCTAAAAGGTCGAGAAGGCTTCGTTCACATAGCTGGCCTCTTCGTGCTGGTCTACATGACTTTTTCTCTGCAAGATACCGCAACACTTGGTAGTAGCCCTTGGCTACCTGGTGAAAATAGAAACTGCTAGCCTTCTTACAGGCTAGGCCCAGACTTGGCACATGGTCCTATCCCATTCTGTCGATCAAAGCAGGTCACAAGGGCAGCACAGATTCAAGGGGGATATGGAAATAGTCTCTATCTCTTGATGGTAGAGTGGTATGCGTGTACAGAGGAAGGAATTGGTGGCCATCTTTGTAGATTCCTTTCATAAATGGAATGAGGGGAGGAGTAGTGGCTTCAAAGTGACTGGAACCTAAACTATCTGAAAATTGCATTTAGGGGCCCCTGGGTGGCTCAGTCGGTTAAGCCTCTGACTTCAACTCAGGTCAGATCTCACGTTCGTGGGTTTGAGCCCCGCGTCAGGCTCTGTGCTGACAGCTCAGAGCCTGGAGCCTGCTTCCAGTTCTGTGTCTCCTTCTCTCAACCCCTCTCCCTCTCATGCTGTGTGTCTCTCTGTATCAAAAATAAATCAAACATTAAAAAAAAAAAGAATAGTGAAAATTGCATTTAACTCTAGAAATGGGGAACCAGTTCCCATGGTAATATTTTGGCAAGAGATGGTGATACTAGCTTTGGAGGTAATGAATAGTGGTCAGTGTCTGTATATTTCTAAGAAGCAACTATGGGGATTTGCTGCTGGATTAGCTGAAAAGTATGAGAAGAGTAAAGCATGATAAGATTTTGGGGTCGGGGTGCCTGGGTGGCTCGGTTGATTAAGCATCCAACTCTTGGTTTTGACTCAGGTCATGATCTCACTATTTATGCTTGGGATTCTTTCTCTCTGCCTCTCTCTTCTCTGTCCCTCCCAGCTGTGTGTGCATTTTCTCTCTCTCTCTCTCTCTCTCTCTCTCTCTCTCAAAATAAATAAACTTAAACTTCGATTAAAAACTTTTTTTGGAGGAGAGGGTCAAAAACTAGATGGAAATTGGTGCCATTTACCAAAATGGAGAGTTGTGGGGACAGAGCAAATTTTTGGGTAGAAATCAGGAGCTTCAAATGTCTCTAATGCTTGTTAGAAATTTAAGTGAAGAAGTCCAGTAGGTAGGTGAATGTATCAATCTGGAGGGTAGGAACTGGAGGAATTAGAAGTGTCATTAGCTTGTGATATTTAAAATCATGGAATTGGATAAGATTACTAAGGGTCTGAGTATGGGGATTTGGGAAGAAGTAGAAACCAGCAAAGGAGGATCAGGAAGGCCAGTAAGGTAGAGGAAAAGGTAGAGGAAAGCAAGCAGAGTGAACTGCTTCTGGGAGATTCATGAAGAAAGCCTGTGGATAGGAAGGTGTAGTCAACACTGCGGGATATCAGTGAAACTTTGTGATTTAGATAGATGGATG
Organism: Suricata suricatta; assembly: GCF_006229205.1. Lineage (NCBI taxonomy): Eukaryota > Metazoa > Chordata > Mammalia > Carnivora > Herpestidae > Suricata > Suricata suricatta. The sequence continues at coordinate 97,706,549 of NC_043701.1, read as the reverse complement.
TGAGTGGGGTTGGCATTAAATGTCAGTCTTCTGGTTTGGCAGTCGATAGATGGAGAGTGACTTACGAATTTTGGAGCAACCTGGACTGAAGTCTTTCTTTCAGAAGTCATTACCTTAATTTTTTAACTTTCCAGAAACATCTCTGAGCATGTTCTATTTATAACCTGTTAGAGATGGAAGAGTTAGTCGATCCTCTTGCCAGTGGACGAGACTTGTTTGAGTTGACCTATTCTCTGGCATCTGTTTCAACACTTCCGATGACTGAGCTCTCTTTCTAGATAACCCATTCTACATTTTATTAATTACACATTTTGAAAATCCTATGACGCTGTCTTAGTTTCCATAGCAGTATAGACCCCAGGGTTTCTCTGTGATTTTCTAAAAGACTTGATTTGAGGAAGTTAACTAATTGGAATTAAAATAAAAACTTTAAAAAAAGATTTGAGGGGCGCCTGGGTGGCTCAGTCGGTTAGGCCTCCGACTCGGGCTCAGGTAGGATCTCACGTTCGTGGGTTCGAGCCCTGCATCAGGCTCTGTGCTGACAGCCAGCTCAGAGCCTGGAGCCTGCTTCTGGTTCTGTGTCTCCTCCTCTCTCTGCCCGTCTTCCTCTCATGCTCTGTCTCTCTCTGTATTAAAAATAAATAAAACGTTAAAAAATTAAAAAAAAATTAAAAAAGATTTGATTTGACAAGTAGGGTTGAAATTATTGGCCAAAACATTTATGAATATCATGGGCTAAGTTTAAAATACTTTAATCATTTTGTTATTTTAGGATGCGGGAATAAGTAAAGCATTCCTTCCGTTTTATTCATAAAATTTTAGCTGTAAAAAATACAAGAAACCTTTTGTGAAAGTACCCTAAATTGCCTCATTTTTGCATATTTTAAAATCTGGTCCATGGTAAAGCAGCTTTTTCCTCAAATTATGAATCCTGGTTTTGGCCACAGTAGACCCCAAAAATAGGTGATTTGTTAGATCAGTCGATCTGAGACAGATGCCTTGATATAATTAACTTTTAAAAATGTTTGTTTATTTTTGAGAGAGGGCGGGGTGAGAGGGGCAGAGAGAGAAGGAGACAGAGAATCCCAGCCTGGTTCTGCCAGAGCCTAAAGAGGGGCTTGAACCCATGAACCGTGAGATCACAATCTGAGCCGAATGAAATCAAGACTGGGACACTTAGCCGACTGAGCCACCCAGGGGTCCCTGATTCACTCTTATTAAGACTTGGTTTATGCAAGTCCTTTGATCAGTAAGGTACTACTTTCAGAATGTGTCAACTACCTACTATTTTAAGAAAGGAAAACCAATGAAAATGAGATAGCAAAAAAGGGTTTTTGTTTGTTTGTTTGTTTTTAGTGATATTAATTATTTTACCAAAGGATTGTCCATAAAGGCTTGAGACAAGTGACTTGCCCAGAGCACTGCAGGTATTAAGTGGAACCCATTTTCCACATCCTTTGACTCTGCCCTTCCTTCATTCCTCTCATGTAAGTTGTCAAATCCTCAAAGTAGCTTACACAGCAAGCTGCTCGTGTTTGCAGTGGCATGTTGGAGCAGAGATGTCCTGTTTCTTGCTTTCTCCGAAGGAAAAAATCTTGTTTGGCTTCTTTGTAGGGTTGATTTATTGTCTTTCTGTAGGAAAAAGACTAGTATAGGGTAGTCTGGAATCTGGGGCTTTCTATAGAGTAAAAACCTTTGGGTGTCCTGTTTTAAATTGGAAAGGGGAACTGCTTCTTCCTTGAAGGTTTTTTTTTTCTTTTTTTTAGCAGGTTCATCTTGATATAAATAAACTGCAGAGCAGTTGGAGGAGGGCCCAATGAGGTATGAGAGTAGAACAGAGGGCATGAGGACGTAGGTGCCATGGCTTTGTTGCAGGCATGTGATCGTGACTCCTGGGGTAGGTTTTTTTTATTTTTATTTTTATTTTTATTTTTTTGACTAGCCACCCAGGCACTTCTTGCCCTTACTTTGGGGTAGGTTTTAGATTGCAGACGAGGTAGACGTGCCTGGTTGTTCCAGCTCCTCCCCAAGTTTAGTAGGATCCTGGCTTGCAGAAGGAAGTCTTTGAAACTTGGAATGTTGTTAAGGATTAGGAGACTAGGGGGAGGAATTTTGCTGGAACTTTCTGGTTAGGCGCCTTGATGCTTCTACCATGTGCCCTTGGTGAACTGAAGGGCATCGCCAGAAGAATGTGGGACATGAGGTCTAAGATCTGGGTTTGAATCCTGACTCCATTTTCTTTTTTTTTCCTTTCTTTCTTTATTATTGAGAGACAGAGACACTTCTCAGATAGAAGGGGCAGAGAGATGGGGAGACTCAGAATCCAAAGGAGGCTCCAGGCTCTTTGAGCTGTCAGCACAGAGCCAACATGGGGCTTGAACTCACAAACCACGAGATCATGACCTGAGCCGGAGTTAGACACCTAACTGACTGAGCCACCCAGGCGCCCCACTGACTCCATTTTCTAAGCTCAGATCATGATCTTTGTGGTTCATGGGTGTGAGCCCTACATTGGGCTCTGCTGACAGCTCAGCGCCTGGAGCCTGCTTGAGGTTCTGTGTCTCCCTCTCTCCCTGCCCCTCCCCAGCTCACACTATCTCTTTCTCAGAATTAAATAAACATTAAAAAAAAAATTTAAATACATGATGTTGATTAAGGACGAGGAAATTGAAGCCTGGGAGGTTAAAATAATGGTAAATGATACCTGATAGGATTCTGGGGACAATGTGTTTAAAGCATCAGTATACATTATTATTCAGTAGTAACTTCATTGGTTGATAACGTTTTTCCACTTGAGATTGAAATATGAATGCTGGATGTAGATTACATTTGGTGATAACAGAAATAAAACTTTTGTTTTGGTTTTGGATGTGCACTCATGTAAGTAGACATCTGTGGGTACTGTTTTTATTTTCATTGAGCATGTATTAAAAAAAATTTTTTTAATATTTATTTATTTTTGAGAGACAGAGACAGCGCAAGCAGGGGAGGGTCACAGAGAGAGGGAGGTACAGAATCTGAAGCAGGCTCCAGGGTCTGAACTAGCTATCAGCACAGATCCTGACTCGGGGCTCGAACCCATGAACCCTGTGATCATGACCTGAGCTGAAGCCAGACGCTCGACTGACTGAGCCACCAGGGCGCCCCATGTATGATCTTTTAAAAACAAATCATGGTGTAACCTAGATACAGTAGAGTGTATAAATATTAACAGCTTGAATTTTTACATGTGTATACATTCAAATTAATTCAAAACACATGAAATAAAATGTGAAAGGACTTGTTTTTCAAGCTTCTTTATCTCTATGTATTTCCCAGGTCTTCTAGCTGGTAATTTGGTATATTATTTTCCAGAAATTCTTCTATGTATGTATTGACAACATTTTTTTCAGTTTATTTACTTATTTTGAGAGAGAAAGAGCAAGTGGTAGAGGAGCAGAGAGAGACTCCCAAGCAAGGTCCAGGTGGCCAGTGCAGAGCCCAATGTATGTAAGAATTAAGGTAAAAACTCTGAAGATTAAGTTGTGACAGCTTGTAGCTTGAACACCTAGGGTTTATGTTCTCCTATACTTAGAACCTTAGCACCTTGAAGTTTGGGTTTTTACTTCAGGGACTAAAATTAATCAGTGAGAACTTGACTAAGTTCTATTTTGAGGAAAAATTAGATTAAAAATTAGTTTCCAAAACAAAGTGCTACTCATCTTGCCATGCTAGCTGGGCAGATGGTGATTGGAGAGTTTAATGAAAAGAACGTATGATGAAGAGGCACCTGGGTGGCTCAGTGGGTTAAGTGTCCCATTATTGATTTCAGCTCAGGTCATGATCTGTGGAGATCTGAGTGTGGAGCCTGCTTAAGATTCATTTTCTTGGGGCACCTGGGTGGCTCAGTCGGTTAAGCAGCTGACTTCGGCTCAGGTCATGATCTCACAGTTTGTGGGTTCGAGTCCCACAATCTGTGGGCTCTGTGCTGACAGCGCGGAGCCTGGAGCCTGCTTCAGATTCTGTGTCTCCCTCGCTCCTGCCCTTCCCCACTCATGCTCTGTTCCTCTGTCTCAATAATAAATAAAAACAAAAAAAAGATTCGTTTTCTCTCTTTCCGTCCCTCTTTCTTTTCCCCTCTCCCCCCTCTCCTCCACTTCCTCCCCCACCTCTCTGTCTAAACAAAAGCAAAACAAAAAACAGACCATAACCACATGTGATGTCTGTGAGTTCTGGAATAAGTCATGGGATGGGGATGAAGGTACAGCATAGGTAATAGAGTCTATGGTGCTGTAATAGCCTTGTATGGGGAGAGATGACAGCTGCGCCTGTGAGCAGAGCTTCACGTACAGACTGGCTGAATCGCTGTGTTGTACACCTGAAAGTAACGTAACATTTCATGTCAACTGTGAGGAATTAAAAGAAAGAACCTGTGATGATAAAGCTGTTCAAGAAGTGATAGTGTTCTCCCCCGTGGTTGCCAAATTTCTGTTTTAAAAACAGTCAAGGGTGGCTCGGTTGGTTAAGTATCCAACGTTGGCTTAGATCATGGTCTCACGGTTTGTGGGTTTGAATCACACATTGGGCTCTGTGCTGACAGCCCGGAGCCTGGAGCTGGTTTCAGATTCTGTAGCTCCCTCTCTGCCCGTCCCCCGTTTGCACTGTCTTTCAAAAATAAATAAACAGGAAAATATTTAAAACAGTTGCTTTTGCAAAAATAGACTCATGTTTTTTTTTTGAGAGATAAGTTTGTGAATTTTAATTTTAATGTAATTTTAGTATTATTTTGGGTGCTACTTTGCCTTTTTTTAATGTTTATTTTGAAAGAGAGAGCATGAGAAGAGTGTGAGCATGCCAGTGGGGGAGGGGCAGAGGGAGAGGGAGGGGAGAATCCAAGCAGGATCCCTGCTGTCAGTGAGGAGCCCATTGGGGGCTCCAACTCAGGAACTGTGAGAGCATGACCTGAGCCACTCAGGTGCCCCAGCTTCTACAAATTTTTAGTTTAACAAGCATAGATTGAGCATGTGCTTGTAGTCAGTGCAGTGCTGGGTTTCAGGGGCTAGTAAGAAGATACTGGTTATGAAGAAAAAAGTACATGGAATATAGCTTTGTTGTTTCAAAGCCTGGGTGATATTTTTGCCTTGAACACCAGCCATATTCACCGTGGCAGAGGATGGATGTGCACCTCTGGAGGTAAAGAGAAGGTGTATGTCACGGGGTGTGTATGGTATGCCCCAGAGTCAGGGTGGCATTCGGCTTAGCTGGGTAGTGGTGCCGCCAGCCAGGGACAGGTTCAGGGAGAGATGTTAAGGTAGATGGAGGCTGTGTCCAGTGGAGATGGAAGAGGCAGGAGAGACAGCAGAAGCCAAGGCATGTAAGTGGGAAACATGCTGGTGTGTGTAGGGGAACCACATGCTGTTTGGGGTTAGAGAGGCTCAGTGTGAGGCAGGTGTGAGGCAGCTTGGTGGTTGAGGCTGAGCCTGGAGGAGTGCTGAGAACAGTCTTCATGCTCCAGGAGTGACCCTTGTTTAATTCTGATGTGTTTAACTTGAAGGTCTCAGTCCTTTTCATTAATGCCATTTAGCAGATGGTTATTTGGGATCATCATGCAAGACTTGATGCCTCGGTTAATTTTGGGTTTTGCTCACCAGAGATCATCTTGAAACCCTTTTACCTCTGAAGTGCTTTGTGAGAACAACTGTGCCCCAACACACTCCATGGGATTGAGGGCTGCTCTTAGCCTTCTGATGGGGTAATTAGGGTGAATCATGATAGAACTAGGAACCCTTAGTAAGGCTAACAGAGCCAGTGTTGTTATTGTTACCTTTTTTAGGTCGTGAATGACAAGATAGTCATGAGTAGCGATGATTAAAAAGCACCTGGTATTATGTGACTTTTATTAAGCCTTCAAAGGATAGAATGAACCGTTGGAGAAAAATGAGACCCTTCTGGGTGCACATACTATTAATATTAAATAAGCAAAATGAGGGGCCGCAGTGAAGCACAGCAGCAGTGGGGAGGGCCAGTGACATCTTGATTGGAATCACCAAGACCTAGGTTGGAATCCTTGCTCTCTCTGGTACTGGGCAGACTGATTAAACTCTCCGAGCCTTCTAGTTTATCTATAATAGGGCAGTAAAACCTATTGCACAAGGTTGTTGGGAATTAACTGATGTTTGTAAAGGATTCCTTGGAGTATTTGACACCTAAGTGGTATTGTTTCACTAATAAGCTTGTATATTTACATGGGGCAATTGAAAATAAAATTGAAAACATACATAATCCCATGTTTTCTGTCTCCTATGCACCTAGAAAGGTTTCACATTTCTTTGTAGAATGAGCTGTGTGTTGTGAATAAGACTTTGTACTTTATATCTAGATGAATAGGTCTTAGGATCCCTAAAGATCTGTATCTAGTTGGGAAATTGTCTTGAGATACTGTTTAAAAAAAAAAGTCTAGGAGATAAGAACTATTACGTTGAAAGAAGACAACATAGTACAAAAATGTACAAAAAATAAGGTACGCAAAAGTGGCAGTTCAGAAGGAGACCCCTGAAAAGCCAGTGTATCTAGGAAAAGACCCTTAGTCTTGGTAATTAATAGGCAGAAATTGCCATTACAATTGTCACTCCCTTATCAGGTTGGGAAGAAAATAAGAATGATAATGCCTGGTGTTGGCAAGATCCTGGAGGTATGCTAGAGAGTAAATTGGCAAAGATTTGGTATGTTATTTGGCAGTATCTGTTAGAACTTAAAATGTGAATACCGCTCAATCAAATTTCATGGACGACAACCCAGTTCTCATGGTTTTTCTGCAATTTGTAATCATAGTTTTCAATAATACTGTAAAGGATCTCCAAATCACAGATCTTGGTGAAAAGATCTCTGGATAGGAGTCCAAAGTACTTCAGATAAATGTTTGGGTTTTATTATATCACTCATTACATTTTAATAGGCATTATATACAGATAATCTAGGTCTTTTAAAATTGTCTACTTTTCAAGCAGAGAGGATCCCTATCCTTAAGGTGAATGGGACATTTATCAGTTAACCATTTCTGAGCTTTAGAAGGTAGATTTTTTTTTTTTTTGGTAGAGTTCATTTATTTTGGGGGCGGGGGAGAGAGAGGAGAAGCAGGGAGAGAGGTGGACAGAAGATCCAAAATGGGCTCTTTGCGGACAGTAGAGAGCCTCCTGAGGGTCTTGGGCTCGCAGACCCATGAAATCATGACCTGAGCTGAGATCAATAATCAGATGCTTAACCGACTGCGCTACCCAGGTGGCTCTTATTTTTTGTTTTTAAAGCTCTACAAGTGACACAGGGCTTGAACTCAGGACCCCAAGGTTAAGAGTTGAATGCTCCACCTACTGAGCCAACCAGGTGCTCCAGTTTATGCAGTATTTAATGGAAAATTGGAAGTGACTTAAAATGTCCATCCAGAGAAAATGTACCAGCATCTTTTTTTTAAATTTCTTTTTTATTTATTTAGTTTTTGAGAGAGAGAGCGAGAGCGCGCGCGCGCGCGAGAGAGAGAGATCGCGAGAGCGCACATACAAGCAGGGGAGGGGCAGAGGGAGAGAGAAGGAGACAGAGTTCAAAGCAGGCTCTAGGCTCTGAGCTGTCCGCACAGAGCCCGGCATGGGGCTCAGTCCCACAAACTGCGAGATCATGACCTGAGCTGAAGTCAGATGCTCATATAACTGAGCCACCCCGGTGCCCTGAAAATGTATGTATTCTAACAAACTATACTGTGGCACATGTAGCAGTGACAAAGAATGATAAAGATTTATGTGAGCTGACACTTGAGGAACAAATTGAGAAGTCAGTTATGGGATAGCTTTTAAAATACAGGTATTTGATGGGGCGCCTGGGTGGCTCAGGTCATCTGACGTTAGCTCAGGTCATGATCTCACGGTTTGTGAAGTTTGAGCCCCTTGTGAGGTTCTGTGCTCTGAGCCTGGAGCCTACTTTGGATTCTGTGTCTCCCTCTCTCTCTGCCCCTGCCCTCCTTATGCTCTGTCCCTCTTTTTTTTTTTTATATATATATATATATTTTTTTTTTAATGTTTTATTCATTTTTGATACAGAGAGAGACAGAGCATGAGAGGGGGAGGGGCAGAGAGAGAAGGAGACACAGAATCTAAAGCAGGCTCCAGGCTCTGAGCTAGCCATCAGCACAGAGCCCGACACGGGGCTCGAACCCACGAACGTGAGGTCTGACCTGAGCCGAAGCGGGAGGCTTAACCGACTGCCCTTATGCTCTGTCTCTCAAAAATAAACAAACATAAAAAAAAATTTAAACAGGTTTTTGGTAAAAAAACAAAAACCCTTTCATATGCATATGTTGGTGTAAAAACATTAAAGTCTGGAAGATTGCCCACCATAAAGAGTGGTTATTGGGGTGCCTGGTTGGCTCAGTTGGTTAAGCATTCGGCTTCAGCTCAGGTCATGATCTCACGGTTCTTGGGTTCGAGCCCCGCGTCGGGCTCTGTGCTGACAACTAGCTCAGAGCCTGGAGCCTGCTTCAGACTGTCTCCTCCTCTCTCTGACCCTCCCTGCTCACACTGTCTCTCTCTGTCTCTCAAAAATAAATAAGAAAACCTTAAAAAAAAAAAAAAAAAAAAAAAAAAGACCGAATATCTATTTAAAAAAAAAAAAAGTGGTTATCTCCTCAAAAGAAAACTAATCAAGGAGGGGAGAGGCTAATGGTAGACCCTTGGTTTTGCACCCTGTTCTGATGCCTCTCAGATGTTTGGTTTTGACTCTTTAACAGTTAAAAACTCAGGACCCTATGGGGCGCCTGGGTGGCTCAGGTCATGATCTTGTGGTTCCTGGGTTCGAGCCCCGAGTCGGGCTCTGTGCTGCCAGCTACCTCAGAGCCTGGAGCCTGCTTCAGATTCTGTGTCTCCCTCTCTCTCTGACCCTCCCCTGCTCACGCTGTCTCTCTCTCTCTCTCTCTCTCAAAAATAAACAAAAAACATTTAAAAAATTAAAAAAAAATACATAAAAGGCCCTGATATAAAAATAAAAACAAAACAAAACTCAGGACCCCAAAGAGCTTTTGTTTGTTTGCTTTATTGATCTATATATACACTTCATTAGCAATAAACCAAACAATGTTTAAAACTACTATTTTTAAATGAATAATAAACCCATTATATATTAACATAAGGTTTTTGTTTTAAAAAAACTTCTAAACCCAGAATAAATGAGGAAAATGGAATTGTTTTGCAGTTTCTGCAAATTTCTTTAGTATTTGGCCTAATAGCTGGATACTGAACTACTTCATGCAATTTACACAGATGTATAGTTAGGGAAAGGGATATTTTTAATCATCTCTTTAGAGGGCGCCTGGGTGGCTCCATCTTTGGCTCAGGTCATGATCTCACAGTTTGTAAGTTTGAGCCCCACTTCAGACTTTGGAATGATACCAGGGAGTCTTCTTGCGGTCCTCTCTCTTCCTTGCTCTCTGCCCCTATCCTGCTCACTCTGCCTCTTTGCCTCAAAATAAATATTTATACATAGGAAAAAAGCAACTTGGGTTGTATTTTGCTGCTAGTGCCTCTGAGTGCAGGGATGACTACCAGAATTAAGTGCCACTGCTTTGGTTCATGCTAGGGTGCCAGCAATTTACACACCATTGTTTTTGCTTCATTTGCTTCAGCACAAATGTCAACATAGTATAATAAAAATTGTTTTGACTTCTTGACCTCTTGAAAGTGTCTCAGGGACGCCCAGGAGTCCGCAGGCTGTACTTGAGAATTGCTGCAGTACACTAATGTGATGTTTGAAATTACTTGGATTAGGCTCTCCTGTGAATATGTATTTACATCATAACACAACAGATGGCAGGAACAAGTGAGGACTTTGTGTGCAACTCCATGGCATGTTAGCCTCGATACCGAGTGTTATACAAGTCAGTTTGTGAAAAACAGGTGTGGGAAGAAAAAAAAAACCAACACAAAAGAAACCAAGCACGAAGGAAAACTCCAAGTGCATGAAGGGTAGACTATTTAGTGTAAATAGGAAGCACTTCAGTGCATATGAGCAAAATGAAATGAGTTGGGACACTAAGGGACTTAAAGTGACTTAAAGTCATGCTTTAAGTCACTTTAAGCCAAAGCAAACCCCACATATTGGTGATTACATGTCTTATCTCAGGAAATGAACAGCCTCAGGATCTTAGTTATTCCTAAAACATTGCTATCTAATCGTTAGAATGTCAGGGCATCATCCCAGTTTCCCAGGTTCTTTTGCCGGTTGAGGTGTTTTGAGGCTGGAAGCTTGTGGTGACTCGTGTTGGTGGTGGTGACCGCGTGAAGTGTCCTGTCTCTGACCTATTTCAGCCGCCTTCCCTTGCCCAAAGTAACTGTGGGTTAAATTTAGAAAATAACTACTTTTGTTCCTATCACAGGAGAGGTACTTTTCTGAGACCATTTTTTTCCCTGTAAGAATTTTAATACAACGAATGACCTTTCATGTATTTCACCAAGTCTTTTCCATTCTGTATTTTTTTTCTGGCTTGAGAAAGCTCAGTAGCTTGCTGTTATATTGTCTTTCTGCAAATGGTTGTGTTTTGCTGGTGTTGGATCGTAGCAGTTTTTAAATGATTGATTTAACAAATTTTTGAGTGTTTCCTACTAGGGACTGTTCTAGGTTCTTGGGAGAGAGAATTAGATGGAATATACAAACTGAGTCACGAGGCGTAGGTGTAAGTGAAGGGCTGTCCTGGCTACTGAAGCAGCCAGTGGCCACTGTGACTATGCATTTGAAATGTGCCTGCGCCAAATTCAGATACTGTGTATGTATGAAATACATACCGGGTTTTGAAGACTTTGTTGAAAAAGAGATCATTTTTAAAAATTTTATTTTTAAGTAACCTGTACCCAATGTGGGGTTCCAAGGGAACCCAGGCTCAAGAGCTACATGCTACACTGACTGAGCCAGCCAGGCATACCTCATTGATCATTTTTTACAAAAAAGTTTATTTATTTATTAAATAATGTTTTTTATTTATTTTTGAGAGACAGAGAGAGACAGCGTGAGGAGGGGAGGGTCAGAGAGAGAGGGAGACATAGAATCCGAAGCAGGCTTTAGTCTCAGAGCTAACTCTCAGCTCAGAGCCTGATGCGGGGCTTGAGCCCACGACCTGTGAGATCATGATCTGAGCTGAAGCCGGAAGCTCAACTGACTGAGCCACCCAGGTGCCCCTAAAGTTTATTTATTTTGAGAGGAGGGGGAGTTATGTGTGTGCATGCACACGTGTACAAGTAGGGGAGGGGCAGAGAGAAGGAGAGACAGAATCCTGTGCAGGCTCTGCTCCATCAGCTCAGAGCCCAGCATGAGTGCTTGAACTCAGAACTGTAAGATCATGACCTGAGCCAGGATCAATAGTTCTGACACTTAACTGACTCAGCCACCCAGTTGCCCTTCATTGATCATTTTTATATTTTACTTACTGCTTTTTACTTGAATGTGGCTACAGGGAAATTTAATGCTATGTATGTGCCTTGCATTTGTGGCTTGCGTTATTTCTGTTGGACGGCACAGATTTAGAGAGGAGAGATGGACAAATGTGAATTGTGTTGAAGGCTACAGAGAAAAATAAACCTGAGTAAGGAGGAATGAAACAGTTGGCGGGGGGCGGGGGGCCTGATTATTTCATATCAGATAACTAGGGAAATCCTCACCAATATGGTGCTGTGTGAACAGAGGCTTACTAGAGGTAAGGGAGTGACCTGAGCAGGCAGGTAGGTGCCGAGTGGGAAAGTGACCTAAGCACAAGGGACAGCCAAAGCCCATGCATTCTCATTGCCTTTAAGTCAGAAGGCCATCATGGCTGGAGTAGAGCAGGAGAGCTGTAGGATAGGAGTATGCATGGTGGCAGACAGGAATGGACTGAGAAGAAGCCGTGGAAAGGTTTTAAGAAGAGACAGTTCTGATGAGATTTTATATGTTTATTTACTTTTTTAAAAAAATGTTTTATTTTTGAGAGAGCCAGAGCACAAGCAGGGGAGGGGCAGAGAGAGGAGACACAGAATCCAAAGCAGGTTCCAGGCTCTGAGCTGTCAGCACATGGGGCTCGAACCTGTGACCTGGGGAGATCATGACCTGAAGTGATGTTGGATGCTTAACCAACTGAGCCACCCAGGCGCCCCTATTTACGTATTTTTGAGAGAGAACGAGAGAGCACACATGTGCACAAGTGGGGGAGGGGGGAGGGGAGATAGAGAAAGAGTATCTCAGGCCGGCTCCACACTTAGTGGGAAGCCTGATCCCACAATCCTGGGATCATGACCTGAGCCAATATTAAGAGTCAGACACTTAAGCAACTGAGCCATCCTGTGCCCCTGATGGGATTTATCTTTAAAAGCAAATTCTCTCAGAACAGTTGATGGTGGATGTGGGGATAGAATGGGATCAAGGAGACTAATTAGGAGAAGATTATAATTAGTACGAGTCAGAGATGGTGTAGTGGGACCAGAGCTATTGAGGCGTGGTGGTAGTAGTGATGAATGGTTAGAATCTACTATGTTATTTTTTTATTATTTTTTGAGCACAAGAAAGCAAGAAAGTGCCAGCAGGGGAGGAGGGCAGAGGGAATGAGAGAATCCTAAGCAGGCTCAATGCTCCATGTGGAGCCTTATGCAGGGCTTGATCCCACAACTCTGGGATCATGACCTGAGCTGAAATTGAGTCTGATGCTCAACCAACTGAGCCATCCAGACACTCCAGGTGGTTAGAACCTTCTATTTGGGGGTGGAGGGTGGGGGTGGAATTCTATGGGCAAAGTTACAGGGGCAGGGTGTAGGGAGTAGTGAAGGAACTGCTTTATAAACTGCTTTAGCTAAAGCACTTGGGAAAGTGACGTTTCCACTAATTGTGATGCACAGGATTGTGGGAGCAGTATGGTGAGGATAGGGGAGACCCTGAGTTCAGTTTTGCCAGGTTAAGTTTGTAGATCCCTGTTAGACACGTGGAGATAGGACAGTGAATAGATAGTAAATGGACAGAGGGAGAACCAGTGAAGGAGCAGGAGGACAGGCTTATGGAGTAGGAGAAGAATCTTGAAAAACTACCTGGAGGTATATGCTTTACAGTAGTGTTTAAAGTACTAAGTGAGAGTCGTCAGCTGTGACAAATAGTGTAGACTAGGGTGAGAATGGAGATGGCGATATTATCGTTATTGGTGTACTGATAGGTGGAGCTTTGATGAACAGTTAGGACTGAAACCCTGAACTGTGTGGGTTTGTGAGTGGATAAATGGAGAAGAGGTAGAGACAGCGAACCTGGGTAGGTTTTCAAGTAGATTGCTGTAAAGACATCAGAGGAATGGGGTGGGAGTTGGAGGGGTTGTGGTTTAAAGGGATGGCTTTAAAAATTTTATTTCAATTTACAGGAAAGATGCAAAAACAGTACGTTTTATCCATACACCATGTATCTATCTAGTTTTCCCAAATGTTAGTTTTGACTCCCCTATTTTTTCTGGAAAACTTAAGAGTAGGTTGCAGAACTACTGCCCTTCACCTGTAAATACTTCTCCTAGAAACAAGAACATTCTAGGGGCCGGCTCAGTTGGTGGAGCATATAACTTTTATTTTTTTTTAAATCTTTATTTTTTGAGAGACACAGTGTGAGTGGGAGCTGAACACAGAGAGAGGGAGACATAGAATCCTAAGCTGGCTCCGACCCTTAAACTGAAGTCAGACGCTTAACCCACTGAGCCACCCAGGTGCCCCTTAAAAAAATAAAATCTTTAAAAAAAATTCTATTACATGACATAGTAAACTTATCAAAATAAAAAAAGTTAACACTGATACAATAGTGTTTAATCTGTAGATAGATGCTCTTCAGATTTTGCCTATTATCCCACTAATGTGTTTTTTTTTCTGATCTTGGATTGAACCCAAGATTACATATTGGATTTAGTTAAGATGTTTCTTTGGTTTGTTTTCATTTTTTTAATGTTTAATTTTGAGAGAGAGAGGGAGAGAGAGGATCCAAAGTGGGCTCTGTGCTGACAGCAGAGAGCCCCATATGGGGCTCAAATTTAGGAACCTTGAGATCATGATCCGAGTTGACTGAGCCACCCAGGTACTCCCTCTTGGTCTCTTTTAATCTGGAACAATTCCCTTGTCTTTTGTTTCTCCTGTCCTTCATGTTTTATTATTGTTGTTGCTTGTTTTTCTTAAGACCTTCGTGTTTTTGAGGAGTATAAGCTAGTTGTTTTGTAGAGTGTCCTTCAATATTGGTTGGTCTGATGCCCCTTATGCCCCCATTGTTAGAATCAAGTTCTGGGTTTTTGGTGGAATACCACAAAAGTAATTATGTCCTCAGTGCACCACATTAGGAAATAGGAGATGTTGATTTTGCTATATTAACTTAGACCGTTTGGTTAAAGTGGTGTCTGCCAGGCTTCTCTAGTGTAAAATTAATATTTTTTCCTTTGTATCAAAAATCTTGGGGTATTTTTAGACAGTGAAAAGATTCTATTTCTCTTTATACTTTCTCTAGTTTTTGCCTTCATTGATGATTCTTACCTGAAACCATTATTACTGTAGTGGCTTTTGAGGTGTTATTTTCCTACATTTGTTTGTTGGAATTTTACTCTAAGGAAGAGTTTCCCCTCTTCATTTCATTTATTTGTTTATAGTAAAATGGACTCATTGATTCGTATTTTATAGATTATAGCATGTTATTTTGTTGCTCTGTTGAAGTGAGGGTTTTAAAGGTAAGAGGTATTCGTATGGTGGTGGTATGCTGAAGGCATGATTGAGCCCAGATGGAAAGATGATTTTGATAATCTGATGTCCATAATACTAGATGAAACCTTGCATGCTGGTGTTTCATTTTAGAGGAGCAGCTTTGCACTTAATATGAAAACTTAAGTGCCCAAATGCAATAAATCTAGTATCCTTGACTCTCTACTGGGGATGTCTGAGAACTAGTGAAAATCAGGTCACTCTTCATGTATAGGACACATTAAGTCTAAATTCAGATACTTTGTCACCTGAAAATGTGTAATACCTGTTGTCTAATGTACACATCACTTCTAAACTGTTAATTAGATGTAGGTTATTTTTTTTCCATACCAACCTAACTTAATTTTAGCTCATGATCATGCATTTTTCCCAGTGTGGTAAATTTTGATGTGCTAACGCGATAGTGTGAAATTGGTAGAACATTGCCATACATTTCTTCAGTGTTTGTTTAATCTTAGTTTCTTGCTGAGTGATGTGCACACTGAAACTAATCAAATGTAATCTTAAGCTATTTTTTTTAGATAACATATACAGAACACCCATAGGAATTAGGTAAAACTAGTTTTTTCTATGGTAATTAAAAAGGTTGGAAGATTTCAGGGGTGCCTGGCTGGCTCAGTTGGTAGAGTATGTGACCCTTGATCTCAGGGTTGAGAGTTCAAGGCCCACCTTGGGCATAGAGCTTACTTAATAAAAGTTAAAAAAAAAAAATAGATCTTGGGGCACCTGGGTGGCTCAGTCAGTTAAGCGTCAGACTTCAGCTCAGGTCATGATCCCCCTGGTTATGGGTTCCATCCGGTTCGGGCTCTGTGCTGACAGCTCAGAGCCAGGAGTCTGCTTTGGATTCTGTCTTCCTCTCTCTCTGCCCCTTCCTCATTCGCACGCACGCGCGTGCTCTCTCTCTCTCAAAAATGAATAAATGTTAAAAAAAAAAAAAAACTTTTACAAAAGTAAAATCTTTAAAAAGGTTAGAAGATTAAAAAATATATATAAAATACATGGCAAAGTTTATTTTTTAATTTTTTAAAAATATTTCTTAATGTTTTATTTATTTTTGATACAGAGAGAGACAGAACATGAGAGGGGAGGGGCAGAGAGAAAAGGAGACACAGAACCAGAAGCAGGCTCCAGGCTCTGAGCTAGCTGTCAGCACAGAGCCTGATGCGGGGCTCGAACCCACAAACGCGAGATCTGACCTCGGCTGAAGTTGGAGGCTTAACCGACTGAGCCAC
>NC_043701.1:97683889-97690476 GCF_006229205.1 Suricata suricatta | reverse complement strand
TTTTTTTTTTTTTTTTAAGAAAGGGTGCTTCCCAGGGGAATTCTACCAGACATTTAAAGCAGAGCTCATACCCATTCTTCTCAAACTATTCCAAAAAATAGAAATAGAAGGAAAGCTTCCAAACTCATTCTACGAAGCCAGCATCACCTTGATCCCCAAACCAGACAGGGACCTAGCCAAAAAAGAGAACTACAGGCCAATATCCTTAATGAATACAGATGCAAAAATACTCAACAAGATACTAGCAAATCGAATTCAACAGCATATAAAAAGAATTATCCATCATGATCAAGTGGGATTCATTCCTGGGTTACAGGGATGGTTCAGTATCCGCAAATCCATCAACGTGATTCATCACATTAACCTGATGAGGTCCCAATAGTGCATTTTTGCTTTTTTTTCTCCTGCCTGTGGAGACATATTGAGTAATAAGTTGCTATGGCCAAAGACAAAGAGATTCTTGACTGTTTTCTTCTTGAGGATTTCATCATTTACATTTAGGTCTATCATCCATTTTGAATTTATTTTTGTGTATGCTGTAATAAAGTGTTCCAGGTTCATTTTCTGCATATTGCTGTCCAGTTTTCCCAGCATCACTTGCTGAATAGGCTGTCTTTATTCCATTTAATATTCTTTTCTACTTTGTCAAAGATGTGTTGGCCATACATTTGTGGATCCATTTCTGGGTTCTCTATTCTGTTGCATTAATCTGAGTGTCTGTTCTTGTGCCAGTACCATACTGTGTTGGTAATTACAGCTTTGTAATACAGCCTGAAGTCTAGGATTGTGAGGCCTCCAGCTTTGGTTTTCTTTTTCAAGATTGTTTTGGTTATCTGGGGTCTTTTCTGGTTCCATACAAATTTTAAGATTGTTTCTTCTAGCTCTGTGAAGAATGCTGGTGTTATTTTGACAGGAATTGCATTGAATATGTAAATTGCTTTGGGTAGTATTGACACTTTAACAATATTTGTTCTTCCTTCCCAGGAGCATGGAATATTTTTTACATCTTCTTCAATTTTATTCATCAGATTCCTATAGTTTTCATTGTATAGATTTTTCACTCCTTTGGTTATGTTTATTCCTATGTATTTTATTGTTTTTGGTGCAATTGGAAATGGGATTGATTCCCTGATTTCTCTTTCTGTTGCTTCATTGTTGGTGTACAGGAATGCAACTGATTTCTGTGCATTGATTTTATATCCCGCCACTTTGCTGAATTTCTGGATCAGTTCTAGCAGTTTTTTGGTGGAATCTTTTGGGTTTTCTAAATAGAATATCATGTCATTGTTGTAGAGTGAAAGGTGACCTCCTCCTGGCGGATTTGGATTCCTGTTATTTCTTTGTGTTGTCTGATTGCGGAGGCTAAGACTTCTAATACTGTTGAATAAAAGCAGTGAGAGTGGACATCCCTTCTTGTTCCTAACTTTAGGGCTAAATCTCTCAGTTTTTCCCCATTAAGGATGATATTAGTATTGGGTCTTTCATATATTGCTTTTATGATCTTGATCTATCCCTACTTTGTTAAGGGTTTTTACCAAGAAAGGATGCTACATTTTGTCAAATGCTTTCTCTGAACCTATTGATATGATCATGTGATTATTGTCCTTTCTTTTATTGATGTGATGAATCACATTGATTGTTCTGTGGATATTGCACCAACCCTGCATCCCAGGTATAAATCCCACTTGGTCATGGTGAATACTTTTTTAAATGTATTGTTGGATAGAGTTGGCTAATATCTTGTTGAGGATTTTTGTATCCATTTTCATCAGGGAGATTGGTCTATATTTCATTTTTTTTAGTGTGGTCTTTGTTTTTGGATTCAAGGTAATGCTGACTTCATAGAAAGAGTTTGGAAGTTTTCCATCCATTTCTATTTTTGGAACATCTTCAAGAGAATAGGAGTTGATTTCTCTTAAAATGTTTGGTGGAATCCCTCTGAAAAGCACTCTGGCCCTGGACTCTTGTTTTTTGGGAGAGTTTATTTATTACTAATTCGATTTCTTTACTGATTAAGGATCTGTTCAAATTTTCTGTTTCTTCCTCTTTCAGTTTTGGTAGTTTATATGACTGTAGAAATTTACCCATTTCTTCCAGATTGACCATTTTATTGGAGTATAATTTTTCATAATATTCTCTTATTCTTGTTTTTACCTCTGCTGTGTTGGTTGTGATCTCTCCTCTGTAATTCTTGATTTTATTCATTTGGGTTCTCTCCTTTTTCTTTTTGATCAAATTGGCTAGTGGTTTATCAATTTTGTTAATTCTTTCAAAGAACAAGCTTCTGGTTTCATTGATCTATTTTTTTTTGCTGTTGTTTCAATAACATTTATTTCTGCTCCAATCTTTATTATTTCCTGTCTTCTGCTGGTTTATCGTTTTATTGGCTGCTTTTTTTCCCCAGCTCTGTGAGGTTTAAAGTTAGGTTTTGCATCTGAGACCATTCTTCCTTCTTTAGGAAGGCCTGGATTGCTATATACTTTCCTCTTATGACTGTCTTTGCTGAGGTTTCAGAGGTTTGGGTTTGCAGTGTTGTCATTTTCATTGGCTTCCATGCACTTGTTAATTTCCTCCTTAACGTTTTGGTTAGCCCATTCATTCTTTAGTATGGTGTTCTTTAGTCTCCAAGTATTTGTTATCTTTCCAAATTTTTTCTTGTAGTTGATTTCGAGTTTCATAACATTTTAGTCTGAAATTTTGCATGGTATGATTTTGTTCTTTTTGTACTTGTTGAGGGCTGATTTGTGCCCCAGTATGTGGTCTATTTTCAAGAACAATCCATATGCACTGGAGAAGAATGTATATTCCACTGATTTAAGATAAAATGTTCTGAATATATCTGTAAGTCAATCTAGTCCAGTGTGTCATTCAGAGCCATGGTTTCCTTGTTGATTTTTCTATTTAGGTGATCTATCCATTGCTATAAGTGGGGTGTTGAAGCCCCCTACTATTATGGTATTATTATCAATGTGTTTCTTTATATTTGTTATTTGATTTATATATTTGGGTGCTTTCACATTTGAACATAGATGTTTACAATTGTTATGTTTTTTGGTGGATAAACATAACATTAATTATGATATAATACCATATCCATCTCTTGTTACAATTTTTTATTTTAAAGTCTAGATTGTCTGATGTAAGTATGGATACTCCAGCTTTCTTTTGGTGACCATTAGTATGATACATGTTTCTCCATCCCTTTACTTTCAATCTGAACGTGTCTTTTGGTCTAAAGTGAGTCTCTTGTAAACAACACATAGATGTGTCTTGTTTTCTTATCCTTTCTGTTACTCTGTGTCTTTTGATTGGAGCATTTAGTCCATTGACATTTAGAGTGAAAGAAATGAGTTTATTTCCATTATGTTTCTTGTAGAGTTGGAATTTCTGGTGGTGTTCTCTGGTCCTTTCTACTCTTTATTGCTTTGGTCTTTTTTTTTTTCTTCATCTTTTCTCCCCTTAGAGAGTCCCCTTTAAATTTCTTGAAGGGGTGGTTTAGTGATTATGAACTCCTTTAATTTTTGTTTGCCTGGAAAACATTTTATCTCTCTTTCACTTTTGAATGACAGCCTTGCTGGATAAAGAATTCTTGACTGCATATTTTTCCGATTCGACACATTGAATAAATCTTGCCACTGCTTTCTTGCCTGTGAAGTTTTTTTTGGATAGGTCTGCTGCAAACCTGATCTGTCTTCCTTTTTAGGTTAAGGATATTTTTCCATTTCTGTTTTCATGATTCTTTTTTTGCCTAAGTATTTTGTGAATTTGACTATCATATGCCTTGTTGATAGTTTGTCTGTGTCTATTCCCAGGATAGGAAAATTTTATGCTATGATTTGCTCATAGAACACTTGTACCTTCTATTTCTTTCTCTTCATCTTCTGGGAAACCTATGATTCTGATGTTGTTCTTTTTTAATGAGTCACTATTTCTCTTATTCTTATTTTGTGCTCTTTTGCTATACTCTCGCTTTTTTTCCTGCTTCATTATCCTACATAAATTTATCCACTGTATTATTGATTTGCTGTTTTGCCTGATCCATCCTTGCTGCTGTGGCATCCAGCTAAGATTAGAGCTCATTTATAGCATTTTTTATTTCATCCTGGATAGTTTTACTTCTTTTATCTCTTTAGAGACAGATTCTAATCTATTTTTGACCCTGGCTGGTGTTCTTAATATCAGAACTCTATATTCTAATTCAGACATCTTGTTTGTACCTGTGTTGATTAAGTCTCCTGCTGAAGTTTCTTCTTTTCTTTATTTTGAGGTGAATTTCTTCATTTTTCATTTTGAAGGAACAAAAGGAATGAATAAGGTAAAAATATTTTAAATTAAAAAATTGAGAAAAACACACACATAGAAAAATCAAATAAATGATGCTAGATCCTAGACGTGCTTTGATCTGGCTATGGAAAGGAGCTAGATCGATTGGAGAAAAGAGGAAAAAATAAAATTAAAAAATTAAAAAGAGTTCAGAAGCTTTTAATCTTGATAAGGTCCCAGGAGTTCAGTTTTGCTTTAATTTCCCTGGCCTTTGGGGATGTGTCATGTAGGAAATTGCTGCAGTTGAGGTCAAGGAGGTTGGTTCTTAATTTCTCATTGAGGGTGTTGATGGTTTCCTGTCTCACATTCAGGTCCTTCGGCCATTTTGATCTTATTTTTGTGTATGGTGTAAGAAGGTGGTCTAGTTTCATTCTTCTGCATATTGCTGTCCAGTTCTCTCAGCACCAACTACTAAAGAGGCAGTCTTTTGTCCATCGGATACTCTTCTTGCTTTGTCAAAAATTAATTTGCCCTACATTTGTGGGCCCAGGTCTGGGTTCTCTATTCTATTCCATTGGTCTATGTGTCTGTTTTAATGCCAATACCATACCGTCTTGATGATGACAGCTTTGTAGTAGAGGGTAACATCTGGGATTGTGATTCCTCTCGTTTTGGTTTTTTTCTTCAATAATACTTTGGCTAATTGGGGTCTTTTCTGGTTCCATAAGAATTTAAGAATAGTTTGTTTTAGCTGGGAGAACAATGTTGGTGCAATTTTGATGGGGATTGCATTGAATGTGTAGATTACTTTGGGTAGTAATGCCATTTTCACAATGTTTATTCTTCCGATCCATGAACAGGGAATGATTTTCCATTTCTTGGTGTCTTCTTCAATCTCTTTCATAAGTTTTCTATAGTTTTCATCATATAGGTCTTTTACATCCTTGGTTAGGTTAACTCCTAGGTATTTTATGGTTCTTCGTGCAATCGTGAATGGGATCAGTTTCTTGATTTCTCTTTCGGCTGCATCATTGTTGGTGTATAGGAATGCAACTGATTTCTGTACATTGATTTTGTACCCTGCAACTTTGCTGAATTCATTGATCAGTTCTAGAAGGCTTCTGGTGGAGTCTGCCGGATTTTCCATGTAGAGTATCCTGTCATCTGCAAAAAATAAAAGTTTGACTTCTTGTTTGCCAATTCTGATGCCTTTTATTTCCTTTTGTTGCTTATTGCTGATGCTAGAACTTTCAGCACTATGTTAAACAACAGTGGTGAGAGTGGACACCCCTGTCGTGTTCCTGACTTCAGGGGGAAAACTCTCAGTTTTTCCCCATTGAGGATGATATTAGCTGTGGGCTTTTCATAAACTGCTCTTATAATGTTTAGGTAAGTTCCTTCTATTCCGACTTTCTCAAGGGTTTTTATGAGGAAAGGGTGCTGTATTTTGTCAAATGCCTTTTCTGCATCTATCGACAGGATCATATGGTTTTTATCCTTTTTTTGTTAATGTGATGTATCACATAGATGGATTTGCAAATATTGAACCAGCCCTGCAACTCAGGAATGAATCCCCCTTGATCATGAAGGATATTTTTTTATATGCTGTTGAATTCTATTTGCTAGTATCTTGTTCAGCATTTTTGCATCTGTATTCATTAAGGTCAAAAAACTAATGGGCAACCTACTGAATGGGAAAAGATAGCTGCAAATGACACATCAGATAAAGGGTTAGTATCCAAAATCTACAAGGAACTCACCAAACTCCACACCCAAAAAACAAATAACCCAGTGAAGAAATGGGCAGAAGACCTGAACAGACACTTCTCCAAAGAGGACATCCAGATGGCCAACAGGCACATGAAGCGATGCTGAGTGTCACCATCATAAGGGAAATACAAATCAAAACCACACTGAGATACCACCTCACGCCAGTCAGAGTGGCTAAAATGAACATATCAAGAGACTATAGATGCTTGAGCGGGTGTGGAGAAACGGGCACCCTCTTACACTGTTGGTGGCAATATAAACTGGTGCAGCCACTCTGGAAAACAGTGTGGAGGTACCTCACAAACTATCCATAGAACTTTCTCATGACTCAGCAATAGCACTGCTAGGGATTTACCCAAGGGATACAGAAGTGCGGATGCATAGGAGCACATGTACCCCAATGTTTATAGCAGCACTGTTAATAATAGCCTAAACATGGAAAGAACCTAAATGCCCATCACCTGATGAGTGGAACAAGAAGATTTGGTGTATATATATATATATATATATATATATATATATATATATATAATGGAATATTACATGTCAGTCAG
>NC_043701.1:97682651-97683789 GCF_006229205.1 Suricata suricatta | reverse complement strand
TCTGTTTCTATCTCAATAAAAAATAAACATTAAAAATTTTAAAAATTATATTTTAAATGAACAATTTTGGGGAAAAAAGAACACTAAAAGAATTAAAGTTAGAACACTGAACTAGTTCCAGTTAGTGTAATATGTTATGTACATGATCTTTAAAAGGGTTGCTCTGAAATTTTCAGTTTGGGGGGATTTTTTTTTTTTTTAAATATTGCACAAAGCATTCTTCTTTCCATAGTTGATGATGGAAATAAACCACATGCTGGAATTTTCAGAAAATTACAATGATCTCAGGCCTGGGTAGCTCAGCAGGTTAAGAGTCCAACTTCGGCTCAGGTCACGACCTCGTGGTTTGTGGAACTGAGCCTCGTATTGGGTCCTGTGCTTACAGCTCAGAGCCTGAAGCCTGCTTTGTATTCTTTGTCTGCCTCTCTCTTTGCCCCTCCCCTGCTAGCACTCTTTCCCAAAAATAAACCTTAAAAAAATTTTTTAAATAAAAAAATAAAATTAGAATGATTTATAACAAGTACTAATAAGGAAACCT
The DNA here is from genome assembly GCF_006229205.1 of Suricata suricatta. Lineage (NCBI taxonomy): Eukaryota > Metazoa > Chordata > Mammalia > Carnivora > Herpestidae > Suricata > Suricata suricatta. Next base: position 97,683,251 of record NC_043701.1, on the reverse strand, counting down.
AACATATTGTTAATATTCTACTAGTAAACAAAGACTTTTAACAAGTTTTAATGCATTATCAGTCCAAATATAGATAAATATATTCATCAAGACTCCACTATTTTGGAGGTGCCTGGCTGGTTCAGTCCACCGATCACGTGACTCTTGCATTTTAGGATTGTGGGTTCAAGCCCCACATTGGACGTAGAGTTTACCAAAAAAAAAAAGAGAGAGAGAGAGAGAGAGAGAGAGAGAGAGAGAGAGACTCCACTATTTTTAGTAGTACTGAACATACTGTATTACCACAATTTTCCCTCTCGCAGCTTCCAAAGCACTCTAAAAACTTTTTTTAAGGGACACATATCTGGTTACAGTCTAGTGGAGCATGTGACTCTTGATCTCACAGTTTTCAGTTCAAGCACCATAGTCAGGGTAGATTACTTAAGAAAAAAAATTACAATATTTAAAAAAATAAACCTTTTTTTTCCATAATATTTTATTGTCAAATTGTTTTCCATACAACACCCAGTGCTCTTCCCCACAAGTGCCCTCCACCATCACCACCACCTCTTTTCCCCCCTCCCCCCTCCCCTTCAATTCTCAGTTCATTTTCAGCATTCA
>NC_043701.1:97630402-97682551 GCF_006229205.1 Suricata suricatta | reverse complement strand
AAAAAAAAAAAAATCCCCCCAAACTGAAAATTTCAGAGCAACCCTTTTAAAGATCATGTACATAACATATTACACTAACTGGAACTAGTTCAGTGTTCTAACTTTAATTCTTTTAGTGTTCTTTTTTCCCCAAAATTGTTCATTTAAAATATAATTTTTAAAATTTTTAATGTTTATTTTTTATTGAGATAGAAACAGAGCATGAGTGGGGGAGGGACAAAGAGAGGGAGACACAGAATCCAAAGCAGGCTCCAAGCTCTGAGCTGTCAGCACAGTGCCCAACGCGGGGTTGAACCCACAAACGCTGAGATTACTAGTGAGCCGAAGTCAGACGCTTAACCGACTGAACCACCCACGTGCCCCAAAAGAATTTTTAAAAACATGTTTATTAGAGAGCACACACACAAGCATGGGGCAGGGACAGAGAGTTAGCAGATCACAGAGAGAGAAGGAGACAGAAAGAAGATTGAAAGCAGGCTCTGCAAGACCCTGATATGGGGCTTGAACTCAGGACCAGTGAGATAATGACCTGAGCCAAAGTCAGATGCTTAAATGATTAAGCCACCCAAGGCGCCCCCCAAATTTTTTGTATTTAAAAAGAGTTGAGGGACACCTGGATGACTCAGTTGGTGGAGCATCTGACTTTGGCTCAGGTGATGGTCTCACGGTTTGCTAGTTCGAGCCCTGTGTCGGGCTCTGTGCTGTGACACCTTGGAGCTTGGAGCCTGCTTCGGTTTCTGTGTTTCATTCTCTCTCAGCCCCTCTCCCACTTGTATTGTCTCTCTCTGTCTCTCAAAAATAAATAAATGTAAAAAAAGTAAAAAAAAAAAAAAAGTTGAAATGTTTTTTTTCAATCTGTTTTTTCTTCTTTTTTTTTCTAATGGTGTTCTTACACTACTTTTCTGAGTTCCCAAACTGCTGTTTATTTTTAAAATTAGAATTTTTGCAGAGAAATCTTATGAAAATATTCTGGAAAAGAGTGAAGTTTGATTTGTAAGCCTTAAGGAAGGAGTTCAGGATTTTAAAGAAGGAAATTATTTTATTTATTTTTAAAAGACGTATTTTTAAGTAATCTGCAAACTCAAAGTGGGACTGGAACTCACAGCCCCAAGATCAAGAGTTTCTGCTGACTGAGAAAGCCAGACATCCAATACCTAAACTTTTTAGTTAATTTGAAATAGTATAGCTTCTTGATATCTGGGGATTGGTCTCAGCAAAGTTTGAATATGTATTATGTATCCTTGTTATTACGGTAATGAAGAAAACAGAGAAATGCTGAATTAAAAGTTCTGAAAATACAGTTCTTCATTATTTGAACAAAACTTAAAAATTCACAAGATGACATGCATCCATAGCCAATTGATAATAAACCTGTTTCAAGAGCTTGTTTAGGGGTATCTGGGTGACTCAGTCAGTTAAGCTTCTGAGCTAGGCTCAGGTCATGATCTTACGGTTCGTGATTTTGAGCCCTCTCTTTCTGTCAGGCTGTGCTGACTGACAGCTTGGAGCCTGGAGCCTGCTTTGGATTCTGTGTCTCTTGCTCTCTCTGCCGCTCCCATGCTCGCACTCTCTCTCTCTCAAAAATAAATAAACAGTAAAAAAAAAAAAAAAAAAAAAAAGATAGTTTTAAGGCTATTGGTATTTGCAGGTTGACTTCTTGGCTTTTCTGCTGTTTTTTCTTTCAACTTCTCTGTTGAGCCTTGCCATTGATAACCAATGTGCCCAGATGGTAGGGAGATAGAAAAGCATTAAACCTACACTTTTAAAAGAGAAGAATGAACATTTTATGGTAATTTTATTCAGCTGAAATAAATTTATATGAAACGTACATTAACATCTTTTTAGCCATTGTCCATAATTGGCAGTAACTTTAAATGCTTAGCTGGACTTAGTCTTTCAGACTGATCATATAATTCACAGTTTCTGGAGGAGGTGGGAGCTGTTAAGAATCTGGAAATCTTTTTAGTGTACAGAATTTTAAGGTGTGTGTGCTCTAAGTAAATGAGATTTGGTTCTATTTGGTTGTTTTCATGCTCTTTGTTTGGTCTCTTGTCATGACTGAATTTACAGGCTCTTGAAAAGATAGACCAAATTGCACATGGAGCATTTTTCTTGTTGTGTTTTTTTTTTCTACTTGTCTGAAAGTGGAGATAGAATTCTACTAGTTTTGGGGTGCCTGGGTGGCTCATCAGTTAAGTGACTGACTCTTGATTTTGGCTCAGGTCATGATCTCGTGGTTCATAAGTTGAAGCCCTGCATTGGGTTCCGTGCTGACAGTGTGGAGCCTGCTTGGGTTTCTCTCTCTCACCTACCCACCTCTGCCCCTTCCCCACTTGGGCACGATCTCTCTCTCTCAAAATAGACTTAAAAAAAAATTGTAGTTTTTTAGTTACTTTTTATAAAGTCGTGCCAGGTCCCAAAAATACTTAACTTGCTAAACATAGCAGTAAATAAATATTTCAGTGATGTCCAAGAGATAATTCTGTAGGCAAAGGAATTAGAATTCCAAGTATTTGTGAATGACCTTATATTTTTAAATTTAAGATGTGTTTGGGTTTTAATATCAGTAGAGTATGCTAAATGTAAGTGTATGTGTATGCTGTAGGCCCTCTAAGAAATAAAAGGCTAAAACTTGGACCTAGGTTCCTTCCCAGCTCCTCTGAAGCCTGGGTAAAAATTAACACGGCCTGATGTGCGGAGGAATGGGCGGTATGTTTGTGTTTGGTGTGCTGCCTCCTGCCGGACGGACAGTCTGTCTCGACAGCTTATATTTGCATGTTTCTGCAGGTCAGTCTTGAGGCAATTCATTCAAGTGCTTGGCTGCTTAACACATTCTTAAGTGTTGTGAAAATGCATAAGCTTTTATTTCAACATTTTTACAAGGTGTTAAAGTCTAAAGCCCAGCCCACTAAAATGTTAATGCCCTGTGCAGATTGTTAACGACAGATTTAATTTGTGATGGTTTTTCTACTATAAAGCTTTCAGAAGGGCTAGAGCATTTAGGAAAGAAAAAGCCGGGGGTGCAGGGGAGGAAAGGGCCATTTTAAACTGTTGGTATCTATGGTACCGAGAAAGGCTGAGGGTATGGAGATGTGCTGTGGGTACACTTGCGGGTATGATTCTGTGCAAAGGTGAGAGCCTTCTATACCTTTGGTGCTCAGTGCTCTGGCTCCTTTTGGTTTATGCTAAACTTCTTGGCCATTTATGTTAACATGGTAAAGGCGACCAAGCAACCTTTGAGAGACTATGTCCTCCATGGATTTGGAGATGTTAGTCGTAGGAATTGTTTCTGCTTATAAGCATACTGATACTTATTTATCTTAAAATGTGTTTGAGAGGGGTGCCTGGGTGGCTCAGTTGGTTAAGCGTCCGGCTTCGGCTCAGGTCATGATCTCAAGGTTCGTGGGTTCGAGCCCCGTGTCAGGCTCTGTGCTGACAGCTAGCTCAGAGCCTGGAGCCTGTTTCAGATTCTGTGTCTCCCTCTCTCTCTGACCCTCCCCTGCTTGCACTGTCTCTGTCTCTCAAAAATAAATAAAAACAATAAAAAAAAAATGTGTTTGAGAGAGATAGAGGGAGACAGAATCCCAAGCAGGCTCTGTGCTGATGGCACAGAGCCTGATGTAGGGCTCAGTTTCAAGAACTGTGACATCATGACCTGAGCTGAAACCAAAAGTCAGAGCTTAACTAATTGAGCCACCCAGGCGCCCCTGTTAATAATTTTAAAGATCTTATTTTTCCAAGTAATTTCCACACCCAACCTGGGGCTCAGCTCAGAACCTGAGATCAAGAGTTGCATGTTCTACCGACTGAGCCAGGTGCCCATGATAGGCAGTTTTAACATGTTATTTTCTTTTTTTTTAATGTTTTATTTATTTTTGATACAGAGAGAGACAGAGCATGAGAGGGGGAGGGGTAGAGAGAGAAGGAGACACAGAACCGGAAGCAGGTTCCAGGCTCTGAGCTGTCAGCACAGAGCCTGATGCTGGGCTTGAACCCACGAATGTGAGATCTGACCTGAGCCGAAGTCGGAGGCTTAACCGACTGAGCCACCCAGGTGCCCCTAACATGTTATTTTCTAAATATGATGGCACAAAGTGGAGCTATTGAATTTTCTAGCATCTTGGTTTAAATTTATTAAGTAGATTTTACCATTACCGCTCCTGGAAATTTGTCACCTTTTTTTCAGAATGTGATTGGAAGTCTGAATAAAATTTGGAAACATGAAATATATTACCAAAGTTTTAAAGCAAAAAAACCCAAAGCCCCCCCAAAACACCCCCCCACAACTAGATTATCATAAAGCTTTTTTTTTTTTTTTTAAATTAAGTAATCTCTCCACTTAGTGTGGGGCTCAAACTCCCAACCCTGAGATCAAGAGTTGCACTTCCACCAGTGGAGCCACCCAAGTGACCCTAAAAGACTAATGCCTAATACTTGAATGTTATTTATCAAGCAGTTATCCCATCTAAGTATGTGGGACCCTTGAAAGGACTTCCCAGCAGAAGGGAACTTCTTAAAATACCAAATTCATTACATCTTTTATTGTCAGAGTTATTTGTCTTACTCGTGTCCTGTTAGCTGCTGGGTGAGGCTGGATGTTTTGGTTACCTTGAAATGATCTGCTCTGTTTTGGTGTGACCTCCTTGGTTCTCCTCTGTGAAATGTGGGTGTAAACTAGATAATTTGTAGTATTTTCTTCAGGAGATTGAGATTTATATTATTGTGATTATATTGGACAGTTTTCTTGTAGGTCTCTCTGCTTTTTCTTACACAGAAGCCAAATAGTAGACCTGTAAAATTAACTACGGGGTTTTCATTTACATGCTTTACTACCTTGGTTAAAAGAATCTTTTGAGACAGTTTCCTTAATCTATAAAGTGGGAGTATTAATGCCTATTTAGCTTGGTTGTTGGTATGAGGACACAAAGTAAATATATTGCAAGTGCCTGACATCTTTTAGGCCTTAGGAATAACTGAATAAATGGTATCTGTTATTTTAATTATCAGTATTGAAGTTTAAAAATTGATTCTTAAATTGTACTTGAGGCAGAAATAATCTGGAAATGATTAACACACTTGGGTATAACACACTTGGGTATTGCTGATTTTAGTCTGGCTAGCTAGAAAATGCAACTTTTTGGGGTGCCTGGGTATCTCAGTTAAGTGACTCTTGATCTCGGCTCAGGTCATGATCTCATGGGTTCATTAGTTCGAGCCCCACATGAGGCTATGCACTGTCAGTGCAGAGCCTGCTTAAGATTCATTCTCCCCCCACCCCCCACACTTGGGTGTGTGCTTGCACGCGCGCTCTCAGTAAACTTTAAAAATTCTTTTTTTCAAAATGATGGTTATTTTATTGAATGGATTTCACCATTTGGAGATGTAAGGCTAAAATAGGACTGGGGTTCCTGGGTGGCCTTGTTGGTTAAGCATATGGACTCTTGGTTTCAGCTCAGGTCATGATCCTTTGCATTGGGCTGACCTGCTAGAGCAGAGCCTGCTTGGGATTCTCTGCCCCTTCCCTGCTTGTTCTCAAAAGAAACTGAACTAGGACTTGGTGTAGAATAAAGGGAGTTAAGGTATTCATATGTCAGAGGGAAAACCGGTCCTTGTTTTTTTACTATAAAGATTTCCCATGGACTGAAGGCTGTACAGCGCTCCATTAGGACAGAGGAATGACTGTGGGGGTGGAGCCAGTCTGTAGGAGGGCTGTGGGGCTGTTGGCCACGGCTCATGTCCAGGACAGCAGGCTGGGAAAAAGTCAGGTTAGTATCTTCATCAAAAAGCACTTGCTTTCCAGGTGCTAGGGTGCTGAGGATTTCCTCAGACAAGGAGACTTAAAAAAAAATTTTTTTTAAACGTCCTATTTCATCTGCAGCCTGCCTGCCTGCCTCCCTCCCTCCCTCCCTCCCTCCCTTCCTTCCTTCCTTCCCTCCCTCCCTCCCTCCCTCCCTCCCTCCCTTCCTTCCTTCCTTCCATCCTTCCTTCCTTATTTTTGAGAGACAGAGCATGAGCAGGGGAGGGGCAGAGAGAGAGACACACACATACAGAATCCGAAGCAGGCTCCAGGCTCTGAGCTGTCAGCACAGAGCCCGAAACAGGGCTCAAACTCAGGAACCATGAAATCATGACCTGAGCCGAAGTCCGGATGCTCAACCAACTGAGCCACCCAGGCGCCCCAGCAGCATTTCTTTTTTTGTATCAGAGTTGGCATAAGTGCAAGTTTTGTAGAATTTTGGACAGTGCAGTGATTCTTTTAAGGGAATGGTACAGATAATTTCATTAATATACATTGTTATAAGATAGACTTTTGTGAATACTCTGTATTTGAAGTTCTGCCGTAGTTATCACGGCATATGAATCCTGTGCCATCCACCCCAGGGAGAGGAGACTGTTGTCTAAAGCAATAATTTTAGGACCTTTTAGTGTTTCTGAAGAATGGGAAATGCTAGTGTGGTTTGAAGGTCGTATGAGTGAAAAGTATTTAGTTTCTTTACTCTCAGAAAGTTCTATGAACTGAAATCATATTTTTCATCTAAAACTTCCTTTCTCATGTTACAAGTACTAACAAGCCCAGAGTTTGATTTTGATTGAATTTATCGTTTGCAAAGATGGTGACTTCCAGATACTAGAGAGCAAGAAAAAAAATGTGGAAATTTCAGAAGTACTACAGTAAAGACAACAATATAATAAATTCTCCTTACCTGTCACCTGGCTTCAAGAATCACCAGCTGATGACCAGCCCTGCTAGATACCAGTACCTCTGATGATTTCTGAAGCAAATTCAAGATAGCGAGTATATTATGTCCCTAAATTTTTCACATTGCATCTTTAAAAGACAAGGACTTAAAAAAAAAAAAAAAAAAACGACAATGGAGCATGTGACTTTTCACCTTGGGGTCATGAATTCAACCCCATGTTGAGGGTACAATTTGAGAAAAAAAAAGTTCAGTCACCTTAAAACACCTCTTCTTGCAGATACAGTTATAGTTCGCTTAGTGATGGTGACTTTTAAGTGAGGAATAAGTAATCCATATGAAACTTTGTTTCTTGATCCTGAAATTACATTGACAAGCAAAATCTGATCAATTAGTTTTGCCTTTGCATATCAAGTATACCAAATTTTATTTTATTTTTATATTTTTTAAAAATTTTTTAAAATGTTTTTTATTTATTTTTGATACAGAGAGAGACAGAGCATGAAAGGGGGAGGGGCAGAGAGAGAGGGAGATACAGAATCGGATGCAGGCTCCAGGCTCTGAGCTAGCTGTCAGCACAGAGCCCGGACGCGGGGCTCGAACCCACGAACGTGAGATCTGACCTGAGCCGAAGCCGAAGGCTTAACCGACTGAGCCACCCAGGTGCCCCTCAAGTATACCAAATTTTAAAACAGCTCAGTCCGTCTGGAGGATGTGAACTGTATATATATGCAACTGTAAGATTTCTGTTAGCCACAGTAAGAAGTAAAAAATAACTGGTAAAATTAATGTTAGTATTTGATATGAACCAGTATATCTAAAGTTTTAATCTTTTAATATGTTATTGGTATTAAAAATTGTTGACAAGGTTTGTATTTTCTGTACTAAATCTTCAATCTATTACTTAAAAAAATTTTTTTTAATGTTTTATTTATTTTTGAGACAGAGAGATTCAGAGCATGAGCGGGGAGGGGCAGAGAGAGAGAGGGAGACACAGAATCGGAAGCAGGCTTCAGGCTCTGAGCTGTCAGCACAGAGCCTGATGCGGGGCTCGAACCCACGAACGTGAAATCTGACCTGAGCTGAAGTCGAAGGCTCAATCAACTGAGCCACCCAGGCGCCCCCCAAAAAAAATTTTTTTTAAATTTTATTTATTTTTGAGAGAGAGAGACAGCATGAGCAAGGGAGGGTCAGAGAGAGAGGGAGACACAGAATCTGAAGCAGGCGCCAGGCTCTGAGCCTTCAGCACAGAGCCTCATGTGGGGCCTGAATCCATGAACTGTGAGTTCATGACCTGAGCCGAAGTCAGATGTTCAACTGACTGAGCCACCCAGGCGCCCCCAAAATCTGTTACAGTTTATACTCCGAGAACAATTCAGACTGCACTGGCCACATTTCAAGCCGCCTGTGGCTAGTGGCTATTCCATTGGACAGAGTTGTTTTAAGACCTGCAGCTTTTAAAATAACTTTTTAAAAATGAGTTTTGCTGGAAAAAATGCATTGGTATTTATAAAATTAGTTTAACTGGAAAAAAATATGGGAGTGATTAATTTTTTTAAGAGAATGATTAATTTTCAGTGTGACTCCAACATATTACAGGTTTTGTATTAAGTCCCTTGTTATCCTAATTTTCAAGGAAGATATGTGTAATTAGCTTTATTGTGTTAATGTTGTACTTTAGAGTTATATAGACCATGAGCTTTTTGTTTAAATAGTAACTCCCTGATGTTCAACTGCATGTTTCTATGATTGGCTGAAATACTGGTCGTGACTTTTTGATTTAAGGCTCGTTTTAAGTTTTTTTTTTTTTTCCTTATTTTATTTTATTTTTTTTTAACATTTCTTTATTTTGAGAGACAGAGACAGATCAAGAGCAGGAGAGGGGCAGAGAGAGAGGGACACACAAAATTGGAAGAAGTCTCCAGGCTCTAAGCTAGCTGTCAGCACAGAGCCTGAGGTGGATCTCGAGCCCACGAACTGTGAGATCATGACCTGGGCCGAAGTCGGACGCCCAACTGACTGAGCCACCCACGTGCCCCGATTTGTTTTTTAAGTCTGTTTTGAGAGAGGAAGGAAGAGAACATGAATGTTTAAGAAGGGGAGGGGCAGAAAGAAGAGGGGGAGACAGAATACCAAGCTGCCTAGGCACCTCAAGGTGTGCAATTTTAAATATAAGTACACTTCTTTTAAAGGGGTCTAAAACATGGATGTGGTTCCCATGGGGATCTGGGAGTGAGGGGGTGACAGAAGAAACACTTGAGATTTTTACTTAGAGCTTTTGTTCACGGTGCCTGGGCGTCTTGGTTGAGTGTCTGACTCCTGATACCAGCTCAGTTGTGATCTTGTAGTTGTGTGACTGAACCACATGTCATTTCAGTGTGGAGCTTGTTGGGACCCCCATCATATCTCTCTCTTTTCTCCCTGCTCCTCCTCTTGTGCACCTATCACCCCCGCACAGGTATGTGCATTCTCTCTCAAACTTCAAGGAAAAAAAAGAATTTTGGTGTATGTATTCTTTGAGCAAATTTGAGTAAATTACAAATTATGAGCCAGGCAATTTGCTAAGCACTTGAGCATACAACAGTGAATAAAGATGGAAATAATTTTGCCTTTATGGGACTTGTCCTGTTCAGTAAACATCAGTGGTCCCCAGAGAATCTGATGTAGGAGGTCTGCATTGGGAACCTGAAATCTTCGTTTTAAGTAAAGCCTCCTGGTTCTAATGTAGTTGATCCTTAGACCGCACTTGGAATCACATCTTTTTGCCTTTATAGTTGAGGGGACAACATACTTTGTCTTATTTTCCCTTTTCCATCCAGTAGTCAGGTCACTAGGACATGATAGCCCCTTTTTTGGAGCAAATATGTTTTTCTTTATAGTACTTGTGACCTTCTGTCAATCCCATAAGTGAATTGAATTTTTGACAGTTTCTTTTTTCTTTTTTCTTCTTTTCTTAAATAGGCTCCACAACCAGTGTGGAGCCCTTTCACAGAAATTCTTTACCTGAGATATACCTGATTTCCCCTAAATATCCATGTTAACTCCCTCCTTCCTGTTTTTACTGACCATTATTTGAGACTGTTCTAAAATGTCTGATCTCTTCTGCTAGACTGTAAAATGTTTGAGGAAAAGAAAACTGATGTGATAACACTAGTTAGAACTGTTGGAATCTATAAATCGTTTCTCTTGCTTCATTTTATGTTATACTACAGGTTGGAAATAAGGCTGATTCCCCTAATAATTATAAAGGTTTATTTTATAAAACAAAAACAAAAATAAATTGAAAATTGCCCATGATTCTACCAGCCAGAGTGTGTAATGATCTCATTTACCTGGATCTCTGGGTTCTTCGTAGTTTTCTCTATTTACAAGTTTAAGGTTTGGGCTTTGAGCACATTATAGGTTTATATAAGGGAATAACAAAAAGAATTCTTGAAGTAGAGGCTACATCTGTAGCCAGAGGCTTTGACAAGAGACTCTCAAGTCCGTGATGAGTCAGGGTTATGCTAGTTGCCACTTTTCACCAGCAAGGGTTACTTCTTAAAATTAATTCTTTTTTTTTTTTTTTTTTGGCAAAAGCAAAGGACTTTATTATTACGGGCTTATAAGCTCGGGCTCACAGACTTCACCAATGCAGTGGATCCATGCGGAGAGCCTTAAAATTAATTCTTTACTGTATAAAATAAAAAAAGGAGATACATGTATGTAAATATTGACTGTTGGGGCACCTGGGTGGCTCAGTCGGTTAAGTGTCTGGCTTCGGCTCAGGTCATGATCTCACGGTTTGTGGGTTCGAGCCCCGTGTTGGGCTCTGTGCTGACAGCTCAGAGCCTGGAGCCTGCTTCAGATTCTGTGTCTTCCTCTGTCTCTGACCCTTCCCTGCTCGCGCTGTCTCTCTCTGTCTCTCAAAAATAAATTAAAAAACATAAAAAAATATTCACTATTAATACAGGTAATTAGCAGTGTTGAATTTGGCTAGGTAAAATTGCTTTTCACATATGGATCAAGTTGGTAGGGCACAACTGGAATGAAAATCTGAGCTAGTACAGAGTGCCTCCAAGTGGTGGAGTGAAGAGACTTAAACATGACGGGTCCAGATGTGGATGATGTGCCCCACTTCTCTGAATAAGAAAACAAGGCAAAGAGAAACCTATTCCTATTAGACTTGGTTTTCTCTTCCTGCCTTCTGCTGGTGTTAGTGCATTAGATTGTGATTAGGGCCTCAGTCTCCTTATGAAGTGAGAAATTAGTGATTCCCTTGATTTATCTAAGTATTGGTGAATGGAGTGTGACAGAGCATTTTGGGAGAAAGAAGATGAAGAAAATGTACATTCAGGAACTGTAGGTCGTTGGGTCAGAAGGTTCCAAGTCTTAATACATTTTGGTTTCTTGGCATTAGGATTTATGGTGAAATGATTGGCTTCATGGCCTGTGTATACAGTTGTCCTGGGCAGTTGGGTCAGCCAAGTTTTCAGCATTGTTGCCTGTCTTCCTTGTTATTAATATGTAACCTTGTCCTCTGAATGTCAGTATTGAGTCTTGAAATGTAAATGATCATCATATGGTTTAAAGTTATAGGGTAAAGTGAAAATTTTATGTAGGATCAACCTGTATTTTACCTTTAATAAAAATTATAGCCTGTAATTTTTCTGAAGTCATTTGATGTGGTTACATTATTCGTTGGATTATGAGCGAAATCGATAAGATGGCTCTGGAGCTGGGATGCCCAGACATGGGTTCTGACCCTGCTGCGCATCAGCAGTGTGTGTGTGTGTGTGTGTTGGGACAAGTTAAACTTGTGCTGTTGTTTCCTAGTTGATGAGATGCTGAGAGGATTGCATGACACAGTCATAGGCAGTATGTACTGCAGTTACGGAAGAGCGCAGATAGCTGGGCTTAAACAACAGACAGATTCATCACAGTTCTCCTGCCTGGGAAACCCTCGAGGGTGCAGGCAGTTCCTTCTGTTCTGGATAAGGGCCTGCTCTTCCTGGCCTTTGGAGGGACCTCTTCTTGCTGTGGCTCACATGGCCACTCCTTAGCAGGTGCAAGTGGAGAGACCACTGGTCTTTCTTCTTGCAAAGATAGTAATCCTGGGGTGCCCAGCTGGCTCAGTCAGAAGAGCACGCGACTTTTGATCTCGGGATTGTGAGTTCAATCTTGGGGTTGTGAGTCTGAGCCCTGCATTGGGGGTAGAGATTACTTAAAAATAAATAATAAATTCTTAAAAAGATCATACATCCGTTATGGGGGCCCCACCCTCATGACCTCATCTAAGCCTAAGTACTTTTCAAAGGCCCCATTTCATAATACCATCAAAAGGGAGATTAGGGCTGCAGCATAGGAATTGTGGGAGGTGGGAGGTGCAGGAACACAGGCATTCAGTCCATAACAGACATAAAGCATTTTCTTATTTATATTCTTTTTTTAGTTTGTTTCTTTATTTTGGAAGAGCAGGTGATGGGGGGGTGGAGAGGGGAGGAAGGAGCAGAGAGAGAGAGGGAAAGAGACAGTCCCAAGCAGGCTCCCTGCTGTCAGCTTGGAGCCAAAAATGGGATTTGATCTCATAATCTGTCAAATTGTAACCTGAGCCAAAATCTAGAGTCAGACACTTAAACCAAATGAGTCACCTAGGCCCCTCTTGTTTATAACTTTGATCTGCTGCTGTCAGACTTTATAGTGGAAGAAAAGATGCAAATATCAAAGACACATGGCAACAACCTCTTAATCTAAAATTTGAAGGTAATCAGCATGAACTCATGGTTTCTCTTTCAAACAAAATGTGTATATATTTTCCAGCTGTGGCCTGGGAGCAATGACCAACCCAATAATAATGAGTACTCTAGTGACTAGATTGTGTCTCAATGTATTATTTCTGACTAGAAGGGACTAGCACTTTATGTAGAAAAAGCTTGATTGCAGATGGGGCTAGGAACTGTGCCGGCAGAATCCGGATTATCATGTTGTAACAGAAAGCAGAGGAATTCTCCTAGATTATTGGAGTCCTGTCACAAGATGCAGGAGTCAATATGAAGAAGCTTGGACTGAATAACTAAAGATGGGGCATTTGGAGCATCAGAAGGAATTAATAAAGTGGATTGATCCCCCCAAAATATCTATGACTCTGAATTTATGATACTGAAAAGAAATAAACATTTGGTCTTCTTGGGCAATGCTAGAGCACCAACTCCTTATTCTGAGAAGTTTGAAACAGCAGTGTCTTTGAACTCCTGAAAGAAGAGAAGGAGACGAGGCTTTGCATGGAGTTGATTTATTTTGGACATGATTTCAGGAAGCCAGAGTGAGGGAATGGGGAAGTGTAATGGGGAATGAGGAGAAGCCAACGAAAGGTGCCTTACTGAGATTGCCTTAAGAAAATGGGACCTTAGAGAAACGTACAGAATGCCTTGCAGATGAAGAGAGGTGTTTATGTCTTGGCTAGTTCTCTCTTCTTGTAAACTTGTGGATTGTCTGGAGGGTTTCATCTCCTTTGCTTCTCTTCTACTCTTCTGAGGCTTTGGAGGAAGCCCTGAGGTAAAACAGAGATGGCTAGGTGTGTGCTTAGCGGGGTGGAAGGAGGCAGAGGAAACCCCACTATGCCTGGGCCTGTTTGCCACAGCTGTGGATGAAATCAGACCCGAGTGAGGCGATGTGATGAGGGGCACAAAACCATCTGCTGCGAAGGGAAAGAATCACTTAACCTCTCTTCATTATACCTGCTGTGCTTCAGAGTAGCCAAATATTTGACAAGAGAAAGTTTTTTTTTTTAATAACTATAGGTTTATTTTAATGTTACTACTTATTTTGGGGGGAGGAGGAGAGGATGAGAGGATTGGAAGTGGGCTCTGCGTGGACACCAAAGAGCCCGATGTGGGGCTTAAACTCATGAACTGTGAGATTATAACCTGAGCCAAAGTCAGATGCTTAAGCGACTGAGCCACCCAGGCACCCCAAGATTAAGTGTTTTTTGGTTTGTTTTAATACTGATTGATTCATTTATTGATTCATCCATTTATTTTTGAGAATGAGGGTGCAAGTGAGTCCCTGGAGGGACAGAGGGAGAGAGCGAGCAAGAGAAATGGGGCTCAAGTTCTACCCAAAGCGGGGCTTAAGCTCATGAACCATGAGATCATGACCTGAGCGAAGTCAGATGCTTAATGACTGAACCATTCAGGTGTCGAAGAAAGTTGTTCTTTAAAAAAATTTTTTTTTAATGTTTTTCATTTATATTTGAGAGATAGACAGAGACATCGCAATCAGGGGAGAGTCAGAGAGAAAGGGAGATACAGAATCAGAAGCAGGCTCCAGGCTCTGAGCTAGCTGTCAGCAAAGAGCCCAACGTGGGGCTTGAACCCACAAACTGTGATATCATGACCTGAGCCAACTGGACGCTTAACTGACTGAGCCACCTAGGCACCCCAGGAAAGTTGTTCTTGATGGAAGAACTTGAGCTAAATTAAAAAAAAATACAGGGGCGTCTGGGTGGCTCAGTCGGTTAAGCGGTCGACTTCGGCTCAGGTCATGATCTCGTGGTTTGTGGGTTCAGCCCCACCTCGGGCTCTGTGCTGACAGCTCAGATCCTGGAACCTGCTTCGGATTCTGTGTCTCCCTCCCTGTCTCTGTCCCCTCCCTCGCTCGCTCGCTCGCGCGCGCTCTCTCTCTCTCTCTCTCTCTCTCTCTCTCAAAAATAAAACATTAAAAAAATTTTTTTCTGTAAAATACGGAAGGCATGGTAAAATGAGAAAGTCAGTTTCAACCTTGAATGAAATAACAGATTAGGTAGTGATCATTCATGAGTGCAGCATCACAGGAAGACAGCTAGTGTAACACGCTCCTTGTGGAAGTATAAAACACTGTGCTATATTGTCTCTCCCCCAAACAACAAAAAGCAAATTGAATCTTCAGATCTAATTACCATATTTACAGGGAACAGAGGAGAATATTAAACAGCACCATGGGGTTGTAATTAGCAAAATCCAGGCAGCAAAGAAACTATAGGACAAATGACAGGGTTTGGCTTTTTTCTCGCCCAAATAAGTTGTAAGGGGTTAAAAAACAAAACAAAACAGGAAACAGGGATTATGAGACTAGAATCCTAATCAACCAAATGCAATTTATAGCCCTTCTGGGATACTGATTGAACAAACTTAATTTTTTTTTAATTGGAGAATTGTGACTAGATATTTAATATTAAATTTTTGTTCTTTTTTAAGGATTGGTAATAGTATTTTGCCTTCTTAACCATTTTAAAAGATGAATATTCATAAAAGGCATAAGAGTGACAAATTTGGTGTGATGAGTATGTTTCAGGAGGCAGGCATTTGGAGTGGGAGAGAAGCCTGGGTAGCTTCAGTTGTCTTGTTCTAATTATTTGGGCGGTTGGATTCCTAGATGTTTTATGCTTTATAATGTAAAAATATTACACATCATTGTATATGAAATTCAACATACTAAACAATTCCTGAAAGTGACACAAAAGGGATACAGTGGATAAAATTCAGAATGAGTAATCGTGCAGGATTTATGACCTATCAAATAAATGGCAAAAAGAACTCTACACATGTGTGGATCATGTTGGGATCTTTTCTTTCCTTCCCTTCACTCCCAAGTTCCACACTCATTGTGGGGCTGAACTCAACAACCCTAGGTTCATGAATCTCATGCTCTACTGACAAGCCATGAGTCCCTCATCAGGATCCTGATATGAATAAGCCAGATGTACAAAGATATTTATTAAGCAATTGGAAATAGAGTGGATATGATATCAAGGAATTTTTGTTAATCACTTTGAGCAATGATGGCTTTATAGTTTTTTTGGTAAGTTTTAAATATTTTATTTTTAAGCAATCTCTGTACTCAAACTCACAACCCTCAAATCAAGAGTTGCATGCTCTACCAACAAAAGCCACCCAGCCGTCCCTAGAGATTTTATTTTTAAGTAATTTTTATACTCCATATGGGGCTCAAACTTAAAACCCTGAGATCAAGAGTTGTGTGCTTTATAGACTGAGTCAGCAAGGTGCCCTGGTTTTATAGTTCTTTAAGGATTTTTTAATGTTTTATTTTCATTTTTATTTATTTTTTGAAAAAACATTTTACTGTTTTTGTTTTTTGAGAGAGAGAGAGAGAGAGAGAGAGAGAGAGAGAATGAACAGGGGAGGGTCAGAGAGAGAGACACACACAGAATCTGAAGACAGGGTTCCAGGCTCTGAGCTAGCCGTCAGCACAGAGCCCAACGTGGGGCTCGAACCCACGAACCAGGAGATCACACCCTGAGCCGAAGTCGGACGCTTAACCGACTAAGCCACCCAGGCGCCCCTAATGTTATATTTTCAAAGAGAGTCTGCACGCAAGGTGGGGAGAGGTAGACACAGATTGTGAAGCAGGCTCCAGGCTCTGAGCTGTCAGTGCAGAGCCATATGCAGGGCTCAAACTCACAAACTGTAAGTGCCTGGCCTGAGCTGAAGTTGAATGCTTAACAGACTGAGCCACAACGCCCCTATAGTTATTTTTATTTTATTTATTTATTTATTTATTTATTTATTTATTTATTTATTTTAATGTTTTATTTATTTTTGATAGAGCATGAGAGGGGGAGGGGCAGAGAGAGAAGACGACACAGAACCGGAAGCAGGCTCCAGGCTCTGAGCTAGCCGTCAGCACAGAGCCTGATGCGGGGCTCGAACCCACAAACGTGAGATCTGACCTGAGCCGAAGCCGGAGGCTTAACCAACTGAGCCACCCAGGCGCCCCTATAGTTATTTTTAAACAAAAGTCCTTTTATAGCTGTTTACTGACACACTT
This sequence comes from Suricata suricatta, assembly GCF_006229205.1. Classification (NCBI taxonomy): domain Eukaryota; kingdom Metazoa; phylum Chordata; class Mammalia; order Carnivora; family Herpestidae; genus Suricata; species Suricata suricatta. Next base: position 97,666,049 of record NC_043701.1, on the reverse strand, counting down.
CTGCCTGATAGGCCATGTAAGTGGAACTTGTTGCTACTGGTCTGGGTATAGATAAACAAGATAAAGTGATCGGACTTAATAAATAAACCTGGTATGGGCAGATGGAGGTTGATATTTTTCTAGTTTGGTTTAATTTTGAAAATTGTTAGAAAATCCATTTAAATCAGTTGCATTGATTACTTACTAAAGGTCTTGAAGATGCTCTTTGGAATCTCTAGGAGCTTCTCTATTGCTCCTTTATTCTGTAATTAAACTTCTAAAAGTTTTTTTCGAATAAAGAGTATTGAGTTATAACTAATATTTCAAGCACAGTAAGCATTTCTGATTGGCAGACCTGTGAGTCCTGTGTTTTTCTTCCCCATGTATAGATTATAACAAATTTTAATTAAACTATCAGTTGATTCTTTCTCAGGTGCCAAGCACTGTTCCAAGTTCTGAGAATGAGATGGCCTAATTAGTCTCTGTTCTCAAAGTGTGTCTTTCCTGTTGTTATTTAGGTATACTTGAGGTAGAGGTAGAATACCAACTTAATTTGCTTCCTGATAAACTGAACTTTAGTGATTAGGCAATTGTATGGTAGAAATGTATCAATATCTGTTTTCTTGGCTCTTAACTATTTAGGATCAAACCTAAATATAACCTGATTTTAAAAGCTGGGATGGGAGATGAGTGAAGCAAATTTTTTAAGTGAATAAACTTAACGAGGTGCCTGGGTAGCTTAGTTGGTTAAGCATCTGAACTTGTGCTCAGGTCAGGATCTCATGGTTCATGAGTTTGAGCCCTGTATCGGGCTCTGCACTAATAGCTCAGAGCCTGGAACCTGCTTCACATTCTATGTCTTCCTCTCTCTCTGCCTCTTGCCTCCTCACATTCTGTGTGTGTGTGTGTGTGTGTGTGTGTTAAAAACAAAGATTAAAAAAATTTTTTATGAACTTGTATTTTTTTTTCCATAAAATTTAAACTTTATTTGTTGGTTTAAAGTGATCTCTACAGCGGCGCCTGGGTGTCTTCAGTCGGTTAAGCCTCTGACTTCGGCTCAGGTCATGATCTTGAGCTCCATGGGTTCGAGCCCTGCGCCGGGCTCTGTGCTGACCGCTCAGAGCCTGGAGCCTGTTTCTGATTCTGTCTTCCTCTCTCTGCCCCTCCCCCTCTTATGCTCTATCAAAAATAAAAATAAAACATTAAAAAAATAAAGTGATCTCTACATACAACGTGGGCCTAAGAGTCATGACTCATAAAGAGTTGCATGCTCTACCAACTGAGCCAGCCAGGTGTCCCCTGGATTTACTTGTATTATTAGGGAAAATCTAAAACTCTAATACTGAGCAAGAAAAAAGAAAAAACACTCGGAAAACTAATATATGGCAAATTTATCTAAAAAAATATGGAATGCTTCATGAATTTGCAGGTCATCTGTGCGCAGGGTCTGTGCTGATTGCTCTGTTTCAGTTTTAGTGTATGTGCTATGGCAGGGAGCACACCAATGATAGGGCTTTGAGTGCTACAGCCTGATAAGTACAGTGGGGTGGGGTGGATTTTCTTAAGTACTTCCCAGGTCACAAGTTTGTGTTTATGTGCTGGATGGTGAGAGTTCATACCTTTGCTGGGACTCTTGTAATCTTGAGCCTTTCCACTCTTAAAATGGAAAGAGGGGAGCATGGGGTTGGGAGCCGAGGAGAAACTGCAGAGTTTTAGAGAAGTTACTGATAAGTGGGAAAGAACAACTCTAGATGTGAGAACAGTAACTATATGAAAATAATCCTGATGTTTGTCTAAAATGAAACTTGAGAGAATCAGATAATGGAAACTGGACAGCCATTTAGGAAAACTATTTTGGAGTAACTACCAATAAGCAAATGGGCATTGGATATACATTTTGAAGAATGCGTTGAGAAAACATGGCTAATGGATTATTTCTAATGTAAAAAGATGGCATTCTATTTAACAAATTTCTTGGGAGCCCTCTGAGGTAGGTACTTGTTTTTGTGTTAAGACTAATCACCTGCTAGTTGATCTAAACTCCCGTGTGTACACTTACAGGTGTACTTCTGGAGAAAAATTCCAGTAATATGTATACCCATGAAAGAGTCCAATGGGAATGAATACTTAGTTACATAAAATTGTGCTAATTCTGTCAGGTGCTTGAATAAAACTTAGTACTTGCATATGAGTACTTGGATGTGTGTAGTAAATCTTACTTCCTTGGTTACCCAGGGTAAATAATTACATCATGTTGAGTAATTTTTGTGCCACCGAAAGCAATATATAGCAGTTGTGTAATCTGTGTATTACACATCTTGGTAGAGTATATTTTAATGGCTTTTACGGGAGATATAAAATTTATATATACAGAGGCAGAGATACAAGCAGAGATAGAGTGTGTGTCTTGCAGCTTTACAAATTAATAGCACATGAGTTACTGTGAAAGAAATCCTAGGCTTAGCATTTCATGTGCAAATTCTGAGACTAAGGTGGTAGTTGAAAGTTTTTTCTCTTTAAATTGACATTCTGTCTTACTATCTCTATGGTTATTGTCCCTGATGATTGTGCTTTGCTTTACAGTCCCATAAAAATAATTTGAAACTACTCTTTTCTTTCTTCTTGGTTTGTAAACAGGGTGTACCAGAATTGGGTTAACCTACATGTTCTTTATAGTTCCCTAAGGGATAGGCGGTATCTGGCATTTGTTCTCCTGCCTTGAGGGGAATGCAAGAGACAAAGGACTTATGAATCTGATCTTGTGTTTTGCTGTGGTACTTCAAAATAAGTGGATTATTTGACCAGGAAGGGAAACTTCTAATTTTAGAAGTAATTCAATTATTTTACTTGATATGTTAAGCCCAATTGCTAAATTTTTTTTTTTAAACCTAATTGACTATAGATTCCTTTCCCTTCTAAGGGGGTGATTTTGTGTGTGGCACCTGTGGTACAATCTCACATAATTAATATTTCTTCCCTTCTTTTCTCTGGGAGCACTGAAGAAGGAAGGGGTAGAAGAAGGGAGGGTATATGCATTAATTTTGTTTGTTTCTTTAGTTTTGAGAGAGAGAGACAGACAGACAGACAGACAAACAGACAGACACCATGAGCAGGGGAGGGGCAGAGAGAGAGAGAGAGACAGACACAGAATCTGGGGCAGGCTCCAGGCTCTGAGCTGTCGGCACAGAGCCTGGCGCTGGGCTTGGACATACCATGAGATCATGACCTGAGCCGAAACTAGACACTCAACCAATAGCCACCCAGGCGCCCCGAGGATATGTACATTATAGTAAACATTGTATATTATATATAATCAGTATTACATAACCTACATATTTGTATATGTGGGCATTTGAACTGAGGTCAGGGTTTTTTTTGGGGGGTATTGAGATGAAAACTTAATGAATCAGAGTGGTTAATAATAATCACACATGTAGTGAGTTAGGCAATATCCAAACAGTTTACACACAGATATCATACCAAAGAGTTTAATGGACTACACAAAGCTTCATATATGTAAGATACTGAGACATTTACAATTATATTAGGTGACAATAAACCATCATAGTAATGACATATTTTGTGTAGATAACAAGTGAATATAAAGAATGCTAAATAACTCTAATAGCAAGTTTGAATAGGTAAGGAGACAAATTGACAGCATTTTTGATTAATAAAGACAGAACGCGCATTTCCAAATGGCAGCCAAAATTACCTCACTTGGAAAGATTTTAGGCAAAACCTAAATTCCATAAACTTTATGAAAGCAGAAGTTCTAAATATATTTTTGAGCATGAGGCAATGACAATAGAAACCATCAATTTAAGTATAATCAAAAAGTAATATCTAGCTAAAGGCATATTTCATTTAGATATTTCATATAACTACTAGGTAGAAAATTCAAACTTTTATCTTTAAAAATTTTTTTTTAAACATTTATTTATTATTGAGAGACAGAGAGCATGAGCTGGGGAGCAGCAGAGAGAGAGGAAGGCAGAGAATCTGAAGCAGGCTCCAGGCTCCGGGGTGTCAGCACAGAGCCTGACCCAGGGCTCAAACTTGCAAACCACGAGATCGTGACCTGAGCTGAAGTCAGATGCCTAACCGACTGAGCCACCCAGGCGCCCCAAACTTTTCTTTTTTTTCTGAAGTTTTTATTTAGAGTTCGTTAACATACAGCAGTATGGTCAGGGATTTTAATGTTTTTTGTTGTTGTTGTTGTTGTTGTTGTTGTTGTGTGGGTGTTTTTTTTTTTTTTTTTTTTTTTTTTTTTTTTTTTTTTTTTTTTTTTTTTTTTTTTTTTTTTTTTTTTTTTTTTTTTTTTTTTTTTTTTTTTTTTTTTTTTTTTTTTGTGCTATGAAGTCCTTTGGTAGCCTGAAACTTTTGGATCTCTCAGGATGTTTTTTAAGGCATAAAATACACAGGATAATAGGAAATTAATTATTTTGAAATACATTTAGCAAAATGTTAAAACTCATAATATATACTTAACAGAGTAGGTTCTAGCAACACACCTGAGTTTCACATTAACGGGTGTAGATGATAAAGGTCTGCAACAAGTTACAGTGATACGAAAATATCTGATGTTGGTTAATGTCAAAATTACAAGTCGTGTGACTCTACTGTACTGAAATGGGGACATTCACAATTAAAGGGCTGCTAAATTTCAGTTAGGGGACAGTGAAAAAATAAGTGGTTTTTACTTCCCACTCCACCTATCCAGATTCCCTGAATCTATGTATGGGCCCCTTGGCTGTGATCTCAGACTAAGAACGTTTGTAGTATGGCTCTGTGTCCTGGTGTGTTTAATTTGAGGCTAAAAGGTTTGAATTTTGAATTTAGAATATGTTTTTCACATAGATATAATTTTAAAGCTTTTAAAAAAATATTTTTGAGAGAAAGTGCGAGCAGGGGAGGGAGGGGCAGAGGGCAGAGAAAGAGAGGGAGACCCAGAATCAGAAGCACACTCCAGGCTCTGAGCTGTCTGCACAGAGTGCAGTGCGGGGCTCCAACTCCCCAATGGTCAGATCATGACCAATAATGCTGGATCTCCAAATGTTCTCAGTATGCATCCTGTGATTAACTTTGTCTCCTTTTTTCTTCTTTGGCTGTGTTTTCTTATTATGTATTGATTTGTAGTTAATGTAGATATTTGAAGTAATTTCAAAGCATCCGTGGTGGCTATTAATGTCTTTGCTTTCATACTCTTTTTCTTTTATAAAACATTTTAATTCTTCTGCAGGATCCGGAAACTTCAGATAAGGAATATTCCGCCTCACTTACAGTGGGAGGTAAGAACTTCTATATTTAAAGTTAAGATTTCTGTATTTAAGCTCATTGTTTTTAGTTTCTTGAAGGGTTTTTCTCCTTGCCCCAACACTGAGTTGTGCTAAAACACAAAATTCTTCTCTCTTGTCTATGTCTTGCTGTGGGCTTTTCTCTGCAGGAGCATAGTATGTCTCTTAAAAATCTGCTCTTTAAAAAACATCTGCTCTTTGATATACTTTAATGGAGTAGTTTCTCTCATTCAGTCCCATCCTAACAGAATCTTGTTTGGGACCTTTCTGATGAGTTCACCAGTTATATTTAAATGTGAAGTTCCCTGCTTGGCACATGTTTTTAGGATACCTACTTGCTATTTATGCTTTATTTTAAAATGTGAACTCAACTTTCTTTTGCTCAGATGGTGGCACTGTAGTAACTATGTATAAACAAATTATTGAGCACAGTTGAGTATCCAGTGTCCATAATTTCCAAAGCATAATAATGATGTCATGGTGAGAATTCGTGATTCCAGTGGTTGAAGAATAAAAGAAAATGTCTTTTGACTCTTCCTGATGTTGGAGCCAGAAAGTTCTTAAAACTTACTTTGGAGAGATGGTGCAGGGAAAACTCCTCAGCTTTTATGTATTTTTAATATAAAAACTAGGACTAACTAGCTTTGTGTATTTCATACTAGTTTTCTAAAATGAAATTTGAAGAGTCAGTCACTAAACCAGAACCTTCACCAAAATGCAAAGGATGGTTGAAAAGTTTCTTTGGTGGTGAATTAAGGTGTGTTGGTCTGGGATATGATTCACCTAACGTCCCAGTTGGTAACAAATCATTTATGCTCATAATATGCTCATAAAACAACATTTGTTTTCAGAACAATATTAATGAGTTTAAACTTTGTTGGAGGAGTTGGTTCTTTGGTATATACTGAATATTTTCCAAGTTATATAATCTATAGAAGGTGTATCTTTGTAGATGGAAACAGTGACTTTTAAGATTAAACCTAATGCATTTCCTGGTTCTTTTTTTTTGTGTGTTTTTGTTTTAATTTTTTTACTTAACATTTATTCATTTTTGAGACACAGAACAGAGTGTGAGTGGTGGAGGGGCAGAGACAGAGAGAGGGAGGCAGAATCCAAAGCAGGTGCCAGGCTCTGAGCTGTCAACACAGAGCCTGATGCAGGGCTTGAACTCAGTGTGAGATTATGACCCGAGCTGAAGCCACAAGCTCAACAGACTGAGTCACTGGGGCTCCCCTGCATTTTCCTGTTTTAGATTAACATTCATTTAGGAACTTCAGTAGCTTGGAGGATGGGTACCCAAATGAAGTGTTGTGGTAATCAGGATGACTGATTGGATCCCCTTATTTTAACATGGGTCATGTTAAGTATGATTTTCTGTTTGAGAACTAAATCTAGTGTAGCTTTTGACGAAATCATCAAATGGTGGTAGCCAGTTTTAAGTAAGTGAATTACTGGAGAAAGCATATCAGCTACAGGCGGGTGGCAGTTTATTCAAAAGATCTCTTCAAATTTAGATTACAGCATTTACTTTTTGTATTTTTGGTGGCTTCTCAAGCTTTTAGTTTACTGTATTCTTATTCTGGATAAAATTTAATTCATGAGAATAAATCTTTATTTGCCATGTCCAACTTTTTCTTAACTTTTATATTTCATTTTATTTTCCCACTAATCCTTTGAGGTAAGGTGAAATTGGAGACGTTATCTCCATTTTAGTATGGGCAAACATGGGCACACAGGATTCAAAGAATTAAGTAGGAATGAATACTGAATTATAAGAAGCCTAGAACTAGACTTTGAAACTCAACCTTTGACCTCTAATATTTTTTTTAAATGTTTGAAATAGTGATGAAACCAATTTATTGAGGAATAGAATGAGCTATTGTGATGTTTCCTTTCCTTGGAGACTTGAATGAACACCATCTGTTACTTCCTTTTTGAGATGAGTCACTTTTTATAATGTTTTATTTGTACACACTGAGCATGGCGGCTGTCTTGTGCCAAAGCCTTATCGTAGGCAGTGATAATTTTGGATTTAAAAGTCCCGATTGCCTTTATAATGGAGGGGTTAAACTTTGAATCCATTCATTAATCTTAGATTCACTGATACTGGAATGACCAAATGTTGTGTACTTCCTGATACGATGCAATAGCGAATAGACAGAAACACAGATGAAATACTCTTATCTAAAAAATAGAGATTTGGCTGCAATCAATTTCAGTCTAACTTTGAATTACCAAAACTAGGGAGGATAGAGGCACAACTTCAGATGTTGCCATGAAGAAACAACTAGTCAAGTCCAGAATGTGAGACATTCCACAGGACAAATGATGCTGTTCTACTAATCAAACAATGGCATGTTATAAACAGAAGGCAACTGTTAAGGAATAAAACTTACAAGGATATCAAAAAAGTAAACATATACTTAGAATAAGTGTTTGGTGAATTATGTAAATAGTCCTTTCAAGCAGCATGAAGTATCTAGAAAAGCTTTAGTTTTTTTGTAGGTGGTCTTTGGGGTAAGACTTGGAATTGTATCCTAGCTTCACTGCTTTACAGTTGTGTGATCTCTGAGCAGGCTTTAAAATTTTTCTGAGCCCCATTTCCCTCATTTCTAACATCAGGATGATGATAGTGATCTCACTGGGTTGCTGTAAACATTAAGAGGCTGATGTATACGAAAGCCCTTAAAAAGTGCTTGGTATGTATAAATGCACACTACGTTTTAGCTAGGAAATGAACAAAAATTCACCTCCTCTTAACCTTGAGTTCTGTGCTTGTCTCGGTCAGTCCAGCCTGGAGTCCAGAAAACACTAGGTATTTCACCAGGGGAGATTGAATGTAAAGAGTTAGGTGCTGCAGACTGCAAGGGACGAAGGGGCTCCAGAGGTGGTGACTGCAGGGAGTAGCTTCCACCCTGAAGGCTGAGGGGTCGAAGCAAGAGGTTGAGATGATCAGATCTTTGTGACATGGAAAGAGAGCCCTGAGTAGTTGAGAGTCTGAGCAAGGGGCATAGCTGGTGCCTGGCACAGGGGAGAAAGATGGGAGGTGATGAAGCTGGTTCTAGGCGTACCTATGGCATTTAGAGACTGAAGCCCACTGCTGATACAAACAGCTGACCAACGGGGAAGAGCCTGTCCTGTCTCCTCCATTGTCTTCCAGTCTGTGAAACTAACAGGGAACTGTGGGCAAAGGAGTGCTTTTGTTTTTATTTTTAATTTCTTTTAATGTTTATTTTTGAGAGAGAGAGAAAGAGAGACAGAGTGTGACGGGGAGAGGGGCAGAGAGAGAGGGAAACACAGAATCCGAAGCAGGCTCCAGGCTCTGAGCTGTCAGCACAAAGCCTGACAGCGGGGCTTGAATCCACAAACTGTAAGATCATGACCTGAGCCGAAGTTGGACACTTAACCAACTCAGCCCCCCAGGCGCGCCTTAAAGGTATGCATTCCAAAGTATGTGGAATATAGAAGTAGAAGAGGAATAGAAGAAGTTTTTGCTTCTTTACCTCCTATCCCCTTGCTTGAGATACTTGGAAGATTTTTGGTGTGACTAAAATGCTAGAAGGGCCACATCTACAAACAGTCCTGATGGCTTGCAGATGTGGGTCCTCATTTGGTTAGAGGGTGGTAGACGTGAGTGCTTAGGATTTGAGGGGGTGCTTTTTTGGACAATCAGTGTGGAGGTGTGGGATTGTTGGGGTCTCAGCAGAACGCTGGATTTTAAATACCTTTGAGAACATTCGGTTTCTTAGTCAATGTCTCAGATGGACCCCATTTCCTAAGTTTAAAGAATGTCTTTCTGCATTTAAAAAATAAATTGCCAAAGCCTCAGGAAAGGACTTTTCAAAGAGAATTTTTTCCAATCTCATTGTCTTACTACTACTATTCAATCTGAGTAATCAAAATTCCTAATAAGTACTCCCAAAACTCCAAAAAGGAGTACCTTCTCTGAAAGAAATGTAAGACTCAATAATGACGTAAATTAAATGTTTTAAAGGGTGAGTTAGGTTCTCATTTTGGGGTTGGGCAATAATAGTAGAATGATCCCAGGGTTTGCTGGTTTACTGTCTGGGTAAACAGTCTGAGCTACAGTTAGTTGTCTTCATCTGAAGACATCTGAATGACGAGGCCCTGACATTGCCCGTGACTGAAGACACTATGTTTTCTGAGGCAAAGATTTGAATATGTATGTGGTCTGACAAATATTTACAAGGATTGCATACTTTGAAATCACAATCTTGGTAGGAAATCCAGAATGTATGTTGGCTTTACCTGAAGGATTGGATATCCAGTTTTTCCTGGACCTAACTGAGCTGGGAAGACAAGTCTCTTGGGAAGAAATTAAAGAGATTTCCACAGGGTAAGATCTGTTTCTGCCATGTGTGTAGTCTGGTGTGATTGAGTAAAGAAAGCAGAAGCTATCTTGTGAGTTAAACATAGGTGATTAAAGAAGTTTCTTTATAACTAAAGCATCCTTCATTTGCATCCAGTCTTCTTAAAATTTTTTAATGTTTATTTATTTTTGAGAGAGAGAACAGAGTGTGAGCAGGGAAGGTGCAGAGAGAGGGAAGGAGACAGAATCTGAAGCAGGCTCCAAGCTCTGAGCTGTCAGCACAGAGCCTGATGTGGGACTCAAACTCACGAACCGCGAGACTATGACCTGAGCCGAAGTTGGACGCTTAACCCACTGAGCCACCCAGGTGCCCTAGCATCCAGTCTTCTGACATTTATGAGTTGATCTCTGGTTCTTGACATGGAAAGAAAGTAACCATTATCCTAAAAATGAAAAATCAAAGCTGTAAGTTGGGAATTTGCAACATAAAATGTTTGGTTTTCTTCTCAGAGCAGAGTTACTTAATGATTGCTTTCAAAGGTCTTTTTGGTGCTTCCATATGAGCTTGAAGCAATTTGTGGAAGTAAGTAGGAAATCTTAGGAGGCTCTACTTTCATAGGGCCATAGCCCTGTCTTAACAGAACACTATATTTAGTATTTGGCTAGTTTGTTTTGAACCTCCCTCCTAGTAACCAGCTTGGGAAAGTTGACTTGCAGGGTATAGGGAATGTTAGAACTTTCTTGGCTTCCTTCATGATCAAAAGAAGTTTATTCCTTTGTAGTGTTGGGTGGTAGGGAGTGTTGGCATTGATAGTAAGATATAGGAGGAGGAACTCCAATAAATTATATTCACGTTAGTTGTGTCTACTATGTGGGAGAAGGGTTAAAGCTTGAGAGTGATGCCTGCATTTCAGACCACAGTAAAAGACATACTCTACTAAATAAGATGGAAACCTCAGAAAATGGGGCATTTTGTGAGCTGAGGCAAGTACTTAGAATGGAGAAGTTATATTATTCACTTAGAAGAGTACTTCATGGAGGCAAGTTGTAGAGTCAGCAATTTCTGTAAGATTAGTAACAGCTTCATAAAGCTAGTGACGTCTCAGTGAGGTCTGTTTCTTTCCGTATGGACTCTGATTACAGGAAGACACCCTGGCTGCATTCCTGGGAAGTAGAAATAGCAATATTGTTAAGTTAGACCTTGGCAACAGGGAAACCAAAGGAGTCTTCATTGAGAAAGGAGGAGGTAAGGAAGAAAGTAGTGATGCCAGGTTATCTAGTCTGGGAGGAAGACAAGAAAACTATAGTGTAGTTACCTAAAAGTGTTCCAGGAGCCCTCAGAGTAAGCCTTGGATGAATGTGGCCTGAGTATTGGAAGACTGTCTTGGAGATGGAGTGAGGTGGGATGACTTCCAAGTAAAGAGATTTCAGCCAGGGCCCTGGAATCACTTAGGTGAAGTCCCTGGTGGATGTGTTTAGCAGAAGGAACCGTGATTGATCTTTGTCTGTCCAAGTGCTGATTTCTGTTTGGTGTTCTGGTCAGATGGTGTTTGGTCCATGGTGAATACATGAATTATTGATGCACAGAAATTGGGTGAGACCGAAGCATTTAAGTATAATTGACAATGAAAAGCTAACCATACAAGGTACTCAATCAAACAGAAGAAGACCTCTCTAGGCACAGTGGGGGCTGACGTTAGCCATGAACTGAAGGAGAAGTCACAGGAGTTGCTGATGTTGAGTATGACAAATAACCCATTTTAATGTTGGCTTTTGCAGCAGATGTCTTACCATTGTGAATAAAGCAGTGGTAGATAAGCAGTGTTCTTGTTAGGTGATTTCAGGCTTTTCTCTTTCCTCCAAACACATGGTATGGCAGAAGCCTCATGTATGAATGTAAAGGCAGAGCTGTTCAGAGCTGGTGTCGGTGTCAGTGGGTCCCCTCTTTGGCCCCTGGGGAGGTGTTGTGGGACTGTGGGAAAATCACTATGATTCACTATGACATTAGTGAGGATTAGCATGAACAACTGTTAGAAATGATTGATTTCTGCCAGATTTTGAAGGACCATAAGAAGCAAATTGAGGAGACCCATTGATATACATAGGTGATCTTTCTTCACCACACCATAACTCTGAGCTCTCGCCCATAAATAGCTGACACTTACTGAGTACTTCCATGGTAGGTGCTGAATTAACCCATTTTGTCTTCACAGCAGTCCCATGTCCCCACTTTACAGATGAGACAGCTGAGGTACAGAGAGGGGAAGTAACTTGCCCAGGGTCATGCAACTGGAAAGTGGTAGAGTTTCTGCTCTTAAATCAGGTTACTCAAACAGAAAACTTCCCCCAAAAGGTAAGTTTCTCTTTCTTAACAATTATCATCACTTATTTGCTATCAACATGCCTCTAAAAGTGTGACAGTGAACTCCACAGAAAAAGGATTCTACCAAGCTTGGAGGAAATATACAGTGATGAGTGACAAATGGGATTGAACAGATTATTTGAAGAAGTTAGTGGTAAACTTTTAGAGAACCGTGGACAGTGCCGTTCATGCAATGGTGCTCTGGGATGGGTCGGACCTGCCTCATTAGAAATGATTTGGTGAGAGGCCTGCAGGGAATGTTACAGGCGTATAGGCAGAGTTAACTGAACTCCAGTGTTCATGTGCCGTTCTCGCTGTGTGTCTGTCTGTGTTCAGATTTCTCTTTTTTTAAAAAAAGCTTATTTATCTTGAGAGAGAGATAGCAGGACAGGGGCAGAGACGGAGGGAGAGAGAAGAATCCTAAGCAGGCTCTGCACTGTCCATGCAGAGCCTGATGTGGGGCTTGAAATCACAAACCATGAGATGATGACCTGAACCAAAGATGGACAAGTAAGTGCCACCCAGGCACCCCCAAATTCCTCCTTTTTATAAGGACACCAGTTCTATTGGATTAGGTTCCACTCTAATGACCTCACTTTTTTTTTGTTCTGTTTCATTTTGAGTAAGCTCTTTGCCCACTGTGTGGCATGAACTCATGACCCCGAGATCGAGAGTCGCCTGCACTGCTGACTGAGCCAGCCAGGTATCCCCTAATGACCTCATTTTAACTTGATCTCTATTAAAGACCTGGTCTCCAAATACAGTTACAGTCTGAGGTACTGGGAGTTAAGACCTGATCATATGAGTTTGATGATACACATTTCAACCCATAAGAGTCTTTTATTTATTTATTTATTTATTTTTTTAAGAGTCTTTTAAAAAGTTTTGTTTGAATTAGGGTCTAAGTGAGACCTTTTTTTTTTTTTTAAATGTTTATTTTTGAGAGAGTCCGACAGGCAGAAAGAGAGGGAGACAGAGAATCCCAAGCAAGCTCTGTTGTCAGCGCAGAGCCCGATGTGGGACTCAAACTTGTGAGCTGTGAGATGAGCCCTGAGCCAAAATCCAAGGATTGGATGCTTAACTGACTTAAGTTACCCAGATGCCTCTAAAGATTAAAAAAAATTTTTTTTAATGTTTGTTTATTTCTGGGAGAGAGAGCGAGAGTGAGCACCGGGGAGGGGCAGAGAGAGAAGGAGACACAGAATCCAAAGCAGGCTCCAGGCTCGGAGCTGTCAGCACAGAGCCCGATGCAGGGCTCAAACTCACAAACTGCGAGATCATGACGTGAGCCGAAGTTGGACCCTTAACCACCTGAGCCACCCAGATGCCCCCTAAACAAGATCTTTTTTTAAGACATTTGATCTGTAGGACCTTCCTCTCCCCTTTTTTGGTGTTGTGTATTTGTTGAAGTTCAGAATGTCACACATTTTTATCTTGCTGAACCACATTCATGTGTGATCCCGTTCCACATTCCTCTGACTCTTGTGGACTTGGATTAGATGTAAGTTCAGTTTTTTGTTTGGACAAAACAAAGTAATTGGTGGTTATGTAGCCTTCCATTAGGAGGTACATAACGTCTATCTCTATGATGTGACATCCTATTGGTCATTGCTTAGATTCATTATTGTGTGGTCATAGATGGTGATATTTTAATTCTTCAGTTTCTTCATTTATTTACTGGAATGCCTTTGTAGACTTGTTCTCATCAGTTATTTGATCACCCTGATGCAAAGTCCCTATAAGTGAGACAGGAAAAATGCTTAGTCCTTCCATTTATTTTCTATCTTATAAAATATGGGTGTCCTGGCATCCCACAAGGATGACCACTGACGGTTTTTGTTTTTACCAAAGAGTTTTTATGTGTATAATTAGGAGCTCATGGGTTTAAACATATTTGGGTTTCAAAATTACTGGACTCATTCATATGGATACTCAGATAATTCTAGTCCTGAGAGACTTGGAGATGCTTCGACACCACAGCAGTGTCCTTTCGATATGATCTCAGTCGTCTTCCTTGACCTGGGGTTCAAGAAGCCCCTGGTTCATTATATGTTTTCTGCTCCAAGGACTGGAATTAGCCTTTTCTCTCAGGAGCCTGGCTCCTTGGGGAAAGGTGTTGAGAGCCCACAGAAAGATCATGTCCCTCTTGGGACCATATTCACTGGCCTTTGCTTGATTGATCCTTCGGTTTGCAACATTTATGCTCTCAGTTCCTTTCCCTGAAGGTTTTAGCCACTCTTCTGTGCCCTGACATATGTTTTTCCATTCCTAAATGTGAACATTTCTCTGTGATTTACTCTTGTTTTTTCTTAGAAATTCTACTTGTTTCTACTTGTTTTATTTTTTGTTTGTTTGTTTGTTTGTTTGCTTCTTGCTTGGAAGCAAACAGGCCCTGGAAGATCCTTTGAATTTAAAGTATCTAGGGGTGCCTGGGTGGCTCAGTTGGTTAAGCCTCCAACTTCAGCTCAGGTCATGATCTCACAGTTTGTGGGTTCAAGCACCTTGTCGGGCTCTGTGCTGACAGCTCAGAGCCTGGAGCCTGCTTTAGATTCTGTCTCTGTCTGTCTCTGTCTCTTTCTCTCTCTGCCCCTCCCTAGCTCGCTCGTGCTGTCTCTCTCCTCTCTCTGTCAAAAAAAAAAAAAAAAAAGGAGTTTCTTTCCCTCTCAATTGTTTGTTGGCTTTCTCTGTGAATTTTAATACTGCTTAAGTCCTATAGGCTTGGCCTTGAGGTCACCCTGGTTCTCTCCCCATTTGCTTTCTGCCCACAGGACACTAGGTGTCCATAGTCTCCTGTCCCTTCCCTCCCCCCAGTGCTTCCTTTGGTGTTCTTTCCTGTACCAATGGCCACCACCCTATAGAGGATTCAGTCCTAAGTCAACCGTTCTAAAGCATCTTATCATGGATGAATGGAGAAAACGGAATGTAGGTAACACCACCCTCTGAGATCTGACAGTGAGGTCTCCTGCGATGTTCTCAAGCTTTAAAGCTATCTTTAGAAGTGCCTGAGCGCTAATTTTAGCATTCAGTGTTAGTGCCAAGTTGTGAAGTTGCTCTTTCAGTTTCATAATCTGCAAATGAGTCCTGTAACTCTACAGATGAAAACAATTGGTCTTTCTGTTTCAGTCCTGTTAAACTACCAACAACCACAAACAGATCGTTCACGGTTGTAAACAGGAAAGGTCGTAAACAGAGTCTTTGGTTTCAGTACTATTCACTTGCAGTCCTGGCAGAGCCAAGAAGGAATAATTAGTAAATAAATCTCTTTCATTTGGGTTTCAGGCAGAGCATTCTACATGATTACCGTACTGCTTCACAGTTCAGATTGGCGATTAGGAATAAGTGTGATCCCATGAATAAAGATTGAGAGGAAAAGAAGTTAACGACTTGGGCAGGAGATAAGAGAATAGTTACCCATACTTTAGTGCTTCATGACCAAATAGCGAAATAAACAAAAGTAACTTTTACAAAGCCTATTTAAAAACTACCATCTTTTTTCTGCAGGGGTTGATCTTTATGTTCTAAACTCTCAGAAGCCCTCAAAGTACCCATATCCTTGGTGTTTTCTGTGCCAGCTGGTACCCTAAATATGACCAAAGTGGTTTGTCAGCTTAAGAATGCGGCAGTGGGGGAGGGGGGCAGAATCTGTGCCTTTATAACTCAGAACACTTTTTTTAAATTATGTTTATTTATTTTTGAGAGACAAAGCGTGAGTGGGTGAGGGTCAGAGAGAGAGGGAGACACAGAATCTGAAGCAGGCTCCAGGCTCTGAGCTGTCAGCAGAGAGCCCAGCTCAGGACTCAAACCCATGGACCATGAGATCATGACCTGAGCCAAAGTCGCCGTTTAAATGACTGAGCCACCCAAGCGCCCCATAACACTTCCGATACCAGGGTGTCTCTTCGAATACCACGTCTCCCAACTCTTCAACACCAGTGAAGTGTGCTAAACTCCAGGCTCAGGGATTCGTCTCCTAAGACAGCCTCCATTTCCGATGGTGCATTGGGATGCCCAGGCTACTTATAATTATGCCTGAAATTACAAATTTGGAGTGTCTCACAGTGGCATCCTCCAGCCCCCCAGTAATTCATTAGAATGGCTCACAGAACTCAGGAAAGCACCTCACCTACTCTTACCAGTTTATTCTAAAGGATATAGCCGAAGAACAGCTAAATGGAAGACATGCCAAGGGCAACATAAGAAGGAAGGGTTGGAGCTTCCATGCCCTCTCCAGGTGTCCCGTTCTCTCTGCGTCTCCATGTGTTCACCAATCCAGAAGCTCTTGGAACCCATTCTTTTTGGGTTTTTATGGAGGCTTCATAACACGGGCATTACTGATTGAGTTAATCACTCAGGCCCATAATTCAGTCTCTAGCACTTCTCTTTTTGCAGTGCTTGGGTAGTGGGGCCTATAAATTACAACACCCCGATCATGCCTTGGTCTCTCTTGTGACCAGCCCGCATCCTGAAGCTATCTAGGAGTCCACCAAGAGTTGCCTCATCAGAACAAAAGACAGTTCTATCACTCTCATCATTTAGGAAACACTAAGGGATTTAGGAGCTTTGTGTCAAGAACCAGGGACAAAGACTAAACTGTGTATGTGTACGTACATTTTTTTAAGTTACTTATTGTGAGAGAGAGGGTGAGTGCACATGAGCAGGGGAAGGGCAGTGAGGAGAGACAGAATCCCAAGCAGGCTCCATCCCACCTACTGTGAGATCATGACCTCAGCCGAAATCAAGAGTCAGATGCTTAACAGACTGAACCACCCCGGTGCCCCCAAATACATTTTTTTTAATGTTTATTTATTTTTGAGACAGAGACAGAGTGCTAGCAGGGGAGGGGCAGAGAGAGAGAGGGAGACAGAATCGGAAGCAGGCTCCGAGGTGTCAGCACAGAGCCCGATGCAGGGCTCGAACCCACAAACTGTGAAATCATGACTTGAGCTGAAGTCGGATGCTCAACCAGCTGAGCCACCCAGGTGCCCCGCCCCGTAAATACGTTTCTTATTATGCCACAGGAGATTGTTGTATCCTCAGTGCCTGGCATCACTTGACACAAAACTTGTTAAAGAATGAATGGTAGATTAAGAAGTCTAATGGTAACCACATAATTTATTCTAGAGGCATATTCACGTGATCTCCAAGGAAGCATTCATAAACCAAACAGATTACCAGGTAGCATGAGTTGAAAGAAGAGGCCAAAAGAAATGATCTGTGGTGAGATGAAAGTGGTTAAAAGCCAGGGCGCCTCCGTGGCTCAGTTGGTTAAGTGTCTGACATTGGCTCGGATCATGTTCTCACAGTTCATGAGTTCCCCACATTGGTCTCTGTACTGACAGCTCAGAACCTGGAGCCTGCTTTGGATTCTATGTCTCCCTCTCTTTCTGCCCTCCTCTGCTTACTCTGTCTCTCAAAAACAAATAAATGTTAAAAAAAAATTTTTTTTTAAAAAAGAAAGAAAAAGAAGTGGTTAAGGGTCACACGTCCGGTGTCCTCTGCGGCACTTTGGGCTCCCTCCCCTTCGTGACCTTTCTTCTTCCCTCTTGCTTCTCTGTGCTGTTAGTTGTTTACTATAAAGGATACAACTCGAATGCCACAGAGCTTCTCCCCCTCGCATTCTCTTTTCCTCAGCTTTCTGTTTAATTACTCTTGGTGAAAACACAGAAATATGTTTAAACAACAAAATTTTAAGTTTTTCCTTAATTTATTTACCATGTTAATTCGCCATATTTAGGTTTTCACTTCTTATAAAGCTAATTAAGCAGACTGCAGTTGAACTATATCAAATGTGAATTTGGGTCTCTTGATGCCATGATGTAAACTATAGTGGATCAGGGGTGCCTGGCTGGCTGAGTAAGTAGAGCATGTGACTCTTGATTGTGGGTTCGTGAGTTTAAGCCCCATGTTAAGCCTAGAGCTTCCTGCCTTCTGCATATTCCTCTTTGAAGTGTCTGGTTTAAGTCTTGAGCTATTTAATTGGGTTGTTTTCTTATCATTGGGTTTTCAGAGTTTTTCATGTATTATGGATAAAAATCCATTGTCAAATGATTTGCAGATATTTTCTCCTAGTAATTGTCCATTCTCTTACCCTTGTTTTATCAACAAAAGTTTAAAATTTTAATGAAGTTCAGCCTACTGATTGTTTACCACCTCTTTTTTATGGATAGTACTTTTGGTGTCTTGTCTAAAAACTCTTTGCCTAAATCCAGGTTATGAAGGTTTTCTCCTGTGGTAAAGTTTTGTACTCTTAAGTTTTACATTTAGATCTATGATGCATTTTGACTTAATTTTTTATTTTTATTTTTTACTTTATAAATGTTGATTTTGAGAGAGAGAGAGAGAGAGAGAGAGAGCAAGGAAGGGGCAGAGAGAAAGAATTCCAAGCACGCTCCATGTTGTCAGCACAGTCCCTGATGTGGAGCTCGAGCTCACAAACTGAGATCATGACCTGAGCCAAAATCAAGAGTCCAACACTTAACCGACTGAGCCGCCCAGGAGCCCCTTGAGTTAATTTTTAAAAACTATTTATTTATTTTGAGGAAGAGAGAGAAACAGAAAATGAGTGAGCAGGGGAGGGGTTGAGAGAGAGGGAGAGAGAATCACAAGCAGGAGCAGTCCGCTCAGCCTGATGTGGGGCTCCGTTCTGTGGATCATGAGATCAAGAGTTGGTTGCCTAACTAACTGAGCCACGTAGGCACTGCTATTCTTTTTCAAAATTGTTGTAGTAGTGCAGTTACTTAGCCTTTACATACATGTTTTAGAATAAGAATGTCCATATATCTACAAAAAAATCTTGCTGGGAGCAATCAGGTCCTATATGTTTTTTTTTTTTTTTTTTTGTGAGAGTCATACTTATGTATGTATGTATGTTTTTTTTTTTAACATTTATTTATTTTTGAGAGACAGAACATAAGCAGGGGAGGGACAGAGAGGGACACACAGAATCGGAAGCAGGCTCCAGACTCTGAGCTGTCAGCACAGAGCCTGACATGGGGCTCGAACCCACGAACTGTGAGATCATGACCTGAGCCAAAGTTGGACACTCAACTGACTGAGCCACCCAGGCACCCCATACTTAGGTATTTAAATTTGGGGAGGGGGAAGGGTTGTGTCATTGTATATGGCTTTTAATTTTTTTATTGGGAAAAAAACTTTTTAATGTTTATTTTTAAGAGAGAGAGAGACAGTGTGAATAGGGGAGGGACGAGAGAGACAGAGACAGAGACACAGATTCTGAAGCAGACTCCAGACTGCTTTAATGGTAGTAAAATACACAAAAGATTTATCATAT
This sequence comes from Suricata suricatta, assembly GCF_006229205.1. Lineage (NCBI taxonomy): Eukaryota > Metazoa > Chordata > Mammalia > Carnivora > Herpestidae > Suricata > Suricata suricatta. The sequence goes on along the minus strand of NC_043701.1, from coordinate 97,646,790 downwards.
TAACTATTTTTAAGTATATAGTTCAGTAGTGTTAAGTATATGTACATTGTTGTGCAGCCAATCTCCAGAGCTGTTTTATCTTGTGAAATGAAAACTCTATACCCATTAAACAACTCCCATTTTTCCCCTCCCCTAACCCCTGGCAACCACCTTTCTTTCTGTGAATTTGACTACTCTCTAGATACTTCACTTGAGTGGAACCATAGAATATTTATTTTTTTAATGACTGGCTTATTTTACTTAGTGTGCATTCAGGGTTCATTCGGATTGCAGAATGTGTCAGAATTTTCTTTCAAAGTCTAAATAAACATTCTATTGTGTGTATATACGATATTTTATTCTCTCATCTGTTGATGTATACTGGTGTTGCTTCCACTTTTGAGCTATTTTGAGTAATGCTGCTGTGAACCTAGGTGTACAAACATCTCTTTGAGACCTTGCTTTCATTTTTGGGGGTGTTTGTGTATGTATACCCTGAGGTAGAATTGCTGGATAATAAAGCAGTTGTATTTTTAATTTTTTGAGAAACTGATATACTATATTCTGTAGTGGCTACACCATTTTACGATTCTACCTGTACTGCTCAAGTGTTGCACATCCTTGCCACCGCTTATTACTAATATATTTTATTTAAAAATTTTTAATGTTTATTTTTGAGAGAGGCAGAGACAGAGTGCTGTCAGCGGAGGAGCAGAGAGGGAGGGAGACACAGAATCTGAAGCAGGCTCCAGGCTCTGAGCTGTCAGCACAGAGCTGTTCACGGGGCTTAAACCTGTGAACTGGGAGATGAAGAGCTCAGCCGAAGTCAGACATTTAACCTCCTGAGCCACCCACGTGCCCCTTATTGATGTATTCTTAAAAAATTGATATATTTTTAAAAAATAAAGTGGGATTTCCACTGTATGTATTTAAATATATAATATATATTATAATCATTATATATCATATGATATGTGATACATAACATATCATATGTGTGTGTGTATATTTTATATATATATATACACACACATATATATATATATATATATTAAAAAATCTCTATGCCCAGTGTGGGTCTTGAACTCAACAACCTTATGACCAAGAGTCGCATGCTCGATCCCATGAACCATGACATCGTGACCTGACCAAAATCAAGAGTTTGATGCTTAACTGAGTCACTCAGGCACACCAAGCCTACTGTTTTTTTTTTTTTTTAAGTTTTGGTTTCTATTTATTTGTTTTAATATGTAAAAAAAAATGTTTAAGTTGCCTATTGATCTTATGACTAGTTCTAAAAGTTGTGTATTTTTTAATAGATTGCTTGGAATTTTCTACTTAAACAAACGTGTCATTGCAATGCATGGTTACACTTTTCCAGTCTTTATGCCTTTTATTTCCTTTTCATGTCTGTTACATTGCCTAGGACTTTTCAATGAAAGTAGATATCCTTGGCTTTTTCTTAGTCTTTGTGATAAAATATTTACTTTTTGACAATTAAGTTAAATGTTAGCTTTAGATGTTTTGTAGGTCTTCTTTATCAAATTGAGGATGTTTTCTTCTATTCCTATTTTCTTGACAGTCTTCATAATGAATGAGTGTTGGATTGTGTCAGATGCCTTTTCTGTATAGATATAATCACAAAGTTTAAGGCTGTTACTGATTCTCAAATACTGAACTAGTTTTGCATTCCTGTAATAAATTCCACTTGTGATGTTTTATTTATTTTAAATGTTTATTTTATTTATTTATTTATTATTTATTTATTTAGAGAGCGAGCAAGCATGAGCCCAGAAGGGGCAGAAAGAGAATCCCAAGCAGGCTCTGTATTGTCCTTGGGGTGCTTGATGTGGGGCTCAAGCTCACCGGCTGTGAGATCATGACCTGAGCTGAAATCAAGAGTTGATTTCTTAACCAGTCAACTGAAGCACACTGGCGCCCCTTGTGGTGTTTCATTTTGATATATTGCTTGAATCAATTTGCTAACAGTTTTGTTGATGACTTTCTTTGTCTTTGTTCATGAGAGAGCTTGGTCTGGTGTGTGTGTGTGTGTGTGTGTGTGTGTGTGTGTGTGTTGCCTTTGATTTTGTTAACTGGGATAATGCAGTCTCAAAATGTGTTGAGAAGTGTTGGTGCTTGTTTTCTGCAAGAGATAGTGCTGAGTTGGCATTATTTCTTAAAATGTTGGGTAGCATTTGCCAGTGAAACCACCTGAGCAAAGAAATTTTTCCTCAGAAGTATTTTTTGGTATGTTTTTTGTTTTATTTTGTTTTTGCTTGCTTGCTTTTTTAATTTTGTTTTATTAAGCTCAAAATCAATTTTTAAATAGTTATAGGACTTCTGGCTATTTTCATCTTAGGTGGTTTGGTGATTTGTAATTTCTGAAGAATCAATTTATTTAACCTACATTGTTGCATAGAGGGGCATAAAGTTTTGTATATTGTTATCCTTTAAATGTCTGTGGGGTATGTAGTACTATCTCTTTATTCTTGGTATTGATAATTTTGTCCTCTCTCTCTCTCTCTCTCTCTTATCATGTTTGTCAGTCTTGTCAGAGGTTTATCCATTTTATTGTCTCCCCTCACACCAAAAGAACCAATTTGGTTTTAGTCATGGCTTTCTTTGTTTTTAATTTTACTGATTTTGCTTTCCATTATTTAATTCTGCTTATTTTGGGTTTATTTTGTGCTCTTTTTCTACATTAAATTTTTTTTCTGTTTTTTATTTATTTTTGAGAGACAGAGACAGCACGAGCAGGGAAGGGTCAGAGAGAGAGAGACACACAGAATCTGAAACAGGCTCCAAGCTCTGAGCTGTCAGCACAGAGCCTGAAGCGGGGCTCGAACCCACCCATGAGATCATGACCTGAGCTGAATCTGGATGCTTAACTGACCGAGCCATCCAGGCGCTCCGTCTCTTTCTACATTTATAAGGTGGAAGCTTGGGTTATAAATCTGAGCAACCTTTCTCCTTTTCTAATATAAGCATGTGATGCTGTGACTTTCCCTTTAAATACTGAATTCCATAAATCTTGGTATAATGTAAAATATGAGTTCAGTTAAAAATATTTTCTAATTTCCTTTGAGACTTTTCGTCTTTGACTTACGGGTTTTTTTTTTTTGTTTTTTGTAGTATGTAGTTTAAATTTGCAAATGATAGTAGATTTGCCTCTTAGTTTTTTGTTACTGACTTTAATTCTTTTTTTTTAATTTTTTTAATGTTTTTTATTTATTTTTGATACACAGAGAGACAGAGCATGAGAGGGGGAGGGGTAGAGAGAGGAGGCACAGAACTGGAAGCAGGCTCCAGGCTCTGAGCCAGCTGTCAGCATAGAGCCTGACGCGGGGCTCGAACCCACGAACATGAGATCTGACCTGAGCCGAAGTCGAGGCTTAACCGACTGAGCCACCCAGGCGCCCCTGACTTTAATTCTATTATGACTAGTAAACATACCTTGTATGTTTCTGCTTCTTTAAAATCTGTTAGTTTTTATTTTATGTCTGTGTTTTAGGACAGATACAGTCTGTGTTGGTGAATGTTTCATGTTGTTGGGTAGGATGTTCTGTAAAAGTTAAATATTTGCAGTTGGTTGATGCTGATAAGTTTTTTATACTTAGTTATTTTTGGTGTCTTTAGTCCATCCATTCTTAAGAGTGGAATATTGAAATATCTCAGCATAATTATGGGTATCTCTGTTTCTCTTTATAGTTCTGTCATTTTTTGCTTCATATATTATGAATCTCTTTTGTTAGGTCTATATATATTTAGGTTTGCTGTGTCTTCAAAGTGAATTGAACCTTTTGTCTCTGGTAACTTTCTTTGCTCTGAAGTCTGTCTACTTCAAGATTAAATACCACTTCAGTTTTCTTTAGAATGCTGTTGGCATGATGTATCTTACTGTATTCTTTGACTTCTAGACTACCTGTAACTTTACAGGTATAGTTAAAAAACTATAAACTTTTAAAATTTACAATTTTAAATTATTTTTTTAAGTTTATTTTGAGAAAGGAAGAGAGGGAAAAATGAACAAGCAGGGGAGGGGCAAGGAGAGAGAGAGAGAACACCAAGCAGGCTCTGTGCTGTCGGTGCTAAGCCTGGTGCAGGGCTCAGTCACACAAACCATGAGATCCTGACCTGAGCCGAAATGAAGGGTCATATTCTTAACTGATGAGCCAGTAGGCATCCCTAATTGAGTTTCTTAGAGACAGGTTTTGTAAGCTCAATTAGTAGCATCCTTAGTCTCCATCTATTAGATGCCAGCACCTCGCTGCCTCCCTGTGTTTGTGATCATCAAAAAAAAATGTCAACAGATGGGTTAAATAGGTGATGGAGATTAAGGAGTGCACATTTTGTGGTGAGCACTGGGTGTTGTATGGAAGTGTTGAATCATTCACTATATTGTATACCTGAAACAAATACTTTATGTTAACTAACTGAAATTTAACTAAAAACTTTTTAATTTTTTTTAATGTTTTATTTATTTTTAATACAGAGAGAGAGCATGAGAGGGGGAGGGGGAGAGAGAGAAGGAGACACAGAACCGGAAGCAGGCTCCAGGCCCCAAGCTAGCCGCCAGCACAGAGCCTGACGCGGGGCTCGAACCCACGAACGTGAGATCTGACCTGAGCCGAAGTCGGAGACTTAACCGACTGAGCCACCCAGGCGCCCCTAAAAACTTTTTAAAGATGTTTTATTTATTTTAAGAGAGAGAGAGACAAACAGCATGAGCAGGGAAGGATCAGAGACAGGGAGACACAGAATCTGAAGACAGGCTCCAGGCTCTGAGCTAGCTGTCAGCACAGAGCCCGACGTGGGGCTTGAACTGTGAGATCATGACCTGAGCTGAAGCCGGACGCTTAACTGACCGAGCCACCCAGGCTCCCCTAAAAAGATTTAAAAAATGTTGCCAGACATTGTCAAATACCCCATTGGGGACAACATAATCCCCCCAGCTGAGAAACACTGCCCTATAAGTAATGCGTTATTTTTCTCTGGCTGCTTTCAAGATTTCTCTTTGTTGTTGATTTTCAACAATTAGTTTATGATTGTCTAGAGATAAGTTTCTTTGGGTTCGTGTTGTTTGGAGTTGTGGAAGGAAAACAACTGTGTAGTGAAAAACCCATTTGTTCCCTACTGTGTGTGTGGGTTTTTTTTTTTTTTGTTTTTTTGTTTTTTTTTTTTTGGGTATGTCTGCTTTATTAATAGAAGACCTCTATTCTGACACTTCAGGTCACTAAATATGTGGAGGTTTGTCCGTCCTTACAGCAAGCAATTCTCTGTGACACCAGCTAGGTAGCCTACAATTTTAACTTGATTACAACACTGTCTCCCTGAGGGTAGTGTCAGATCCCACAGGGTAAGAGGCTCAGTCCACAAGACTGCTCTCCTGACCCCATCAGATAGATGTCAGTCAAAAGCCCAGGTTATCACCTGTGCTTCTGACCAAATGGCTATAGGCAGGAAGTTTCAAAGACTCCCTCATTGGGTTCAATTAATTTGCTAGAGCGGCCCACAGAACTCAGGGAAAGAATCACTTAGGTGTTAACTACTTTATTAAAGACTATGATAAAGTTAGACATGAACAGCCAGATGAAGAGATACATAGGGTGAGGTCTAGGAGGTCCCCAAGTGTAGGACCTTCTATGCCCATGGAGTTGGGGTGTGTTACCCCCTTAATAGGGATATATTCACCCACTTGGAAGCTCACAAAACCCCCTCTTCTTGGGATTTTATAGTGGCTTCTCATGTAAGCATAATCATTAATTTTTTTATCTTTTTTTTGTTTTTGTTTTTATTTTTTTTTTGGTTTGTTTTTTATCTTTGAGAGACAGAAAGAGACATGCGATGAGCAGGAGAGGGTCAGAGAGAGAGGGAGATACAGAATCTGAAGCAGGCTCCAGGCTCTGAGCTGTCAGCACAGAGCCCGACGCGGGGCTCGAACCTGCAAACCGTGAGATCATGACCTGAGCCGAAGCTGGACACTTAACCGACTGAGTCACTCAGGCGCCCCTAAAACGATTTTTTAAATGTTTGTTTATTTTTGAGATACCAAGAGAGACAGCGTATGCAGGGGAGGTGCAGAGAAAGAGGGAGACACAGAATCTGAAGCAGGTGCCAGGCTCTGAGCTGTCAGCACAAAGCCCCACAGGGGTTGGGGGCAGTGGCTCGGCTCAAACTTATAAACTGCAAGATCATGATCTGAGCCAGAGTTCGATGCTTAACCGACTGAGCTACCCAGGCTCAGTAATTTTTTTTTCAAGTTTATTTTGAGAGAGAGACTGCTTGTGACTGGGGGAGGGGCAGAGAGAGGAGGAGAGCGAGAATTTCCCCACGCAGGAAAACGGAGCTCAACCCCACGAACTGTGAGATTGTGACTTGAGCCAAGACCATGAGTTGGATGTTTAACTGACTGAGCCACTCAGGTACACCCCCCCTTTTTGTTTTGAAGTTAGGCATGATCAATTGTTAACCCTATTTTTAGCTTCTCCCCCCCTTCTGGAAGATGGGGAGTGGTCCTAAAAATTCCAAGCTTCTAGGGGCCCCTGGGTGGCTTAGTTCATTAAGCTTCCTGCTCTTGGTTTCAGCTCAAGTGTTGAGCTCACAGTTCATGGGTTTAAGCGCTAGGCTCTGTGCTGTCCCTGCTTGCAATTCTGTCTCTGCCCCTTCCCTGATCACTCTCTCTTAGAATAAATAAGGAAACATTAGCAAAAATTCCAGGCTTCTAATCTTGGTGTGGTCTGTTACGCTGACCAGCCCCCATCGGAGAGCTCACACAGCGTTGCCTCAGTGGAAGGTGACCATAGTGCTCTAACCACTTATGAATTTACAAGTTTCAGGAGCCTTGTGTCTGGGGAAGTGTGAAAGCTCCAAGTGGTCTCATCACTTAGGAAACTATACAGGTTTTAGAAGCTCTGTGCCAGGAAGGGGCTATGGGACTGAGACCAATATCTTTTCTACATCACAGGGCTTCACTGAACTTACAAATCTGTAGGGGTGTATCTTATGCCAAATTTGGAAAATCTTCAGCCTTCATTTAGTCAAAAATATTTTCTGCAAACGCTTTTCCCTCTCTTTCTAACTGATAATGTGAAATGGGCCTTTTGGTATTTTCCCACAAGTCATTGAGTTCAACCTTTTCTCTCTCGTTTGTTCAGATTGAGTAATTCTATTGATTTCTCTTCCTGAGTGGTGGAAGTTTCATATTTCTAGTTGTCTGTTGAATCTACCCAGTGAGTTTATTTTGGTTATTTAGGTTTTATTTTTATTTTTTTATTTTATTTTTTTTTAATGTTTTATTTATTTTAGATACAGAGAGAGACAGAGCATGAGAGGGGGAGGGGCAGAGAGAGAAGGAGACACAGAACCGGAAGCAGGCTCCAGGCTCTGAGCTAGCTGTCAGCCCAGAGCCTGACGTGGGGCTCGAACCCACGAACGTGAGATCTGACCTGAGCCGAAGTCGGAGGCTTAAGCGACTGAGCCACCCAGGCGCCCCGATTTGGTTATTTAGGTTTTAAATTTTTATTGACTTCATATTTTGTACTTTTGGGACATTTTCTATCTTTCCTTTTTAAGAGTTTTCGCCATTTATGGAGCATTTTTATAATAGTTTCTTTATAAGTCATAATTTCTATCTCTGTGGGATTATGGGCATTTGCATTTGTTGACTGCCCTTTCCCATATGAATTGAGAGTTTTCTACTTCTTTATATGCCAAGTAATTTTGGATTGTATCTTGGACATCTTGAATATAGTACTTTGAGACTCTGGGTCTTGTTCAGATCCTATGGAGAGTGTTAATAATTTCATTTTAGATGCGGGAGACCCAGTTGGCTTCAGGCTGAGAGTTGCAACTAGCCTTCTGTGGATTATGGTTCAAATTCCACTTCTATTTTTGAAGCCTTTGAAGTACTCTTTGGATCCATTTCATATGTGCACCATCCAGTGGTGGCCAGTTTGGGACCTGGGCGGTGATCTTTCTAGGTCTCTGCTCTCAGAACCTCAGGCATGTTGTTTAGTTCCAGATATAAGCATGATATATTGAGACTAAGCCTGGGAGCCCCTCAACAATGTCATGCAGTTGCTTTCCTGAGCTAGCCTCTTTCCATGAGCTGAGTAGTACTTGCTGATTTCTGAGTGTGCCTCCCGTTTTGGTTCTTAAGCCACAAAAGCTAGGGCCTTAGTTATGCAATTAAAACTGCACCCATGTCTGGGGCTAAATGGCAGGAGGACAGAAGAAGAAAAGCAGTGAGATGCACCGACACCCCCCCCCCCCCCCCCCCCCCCCCCCCCCCCCCCCCCCCCCCCCCCCCCCGGCCTTAGAACCACAGCTCTGCTCTTGCGGAGTTTGGGTGCTGCTTTCCTGTTCCTCATGCCAGAGCCGAGTTCTGTCTTCGTGCTCAGAAACAGTTTCCAAGTTTTGACCTGTCCTGAGTCCAGGCTGAAGCATACCAGAGGGAAGGAGGAGTGATAAATCACCTCAGGGCATGGTTGTTTCACGTCCCCCTCTCCATCTGCCACCATTTACTTTCCAGTCTTCAGGTAGTTGTCGTGTATATTCTGTCCAGCTTTTCTCACAGCACTTCATGAGAGAAACAGGGTGGAATATGCCCACTCACTTTTTCTCGATCCAGAACCTGGAACTAAAGTTTAAATTGTTCCTTTGAATATAGTTTTTTGTTGCTTTTGAAATTTCAAAAGCAGTGAGTAGAATCACTTATTTCTCAAGAATACAATAACTACTCATATACTTAGGACTAAGGTAGCACTTGGTTGAAATGAATTAAAGTGGAACAAAACCTTAGCTGTCCTTTAACGGAAGAAACCTATTCAAACTGTCCGTGTGATTCAGCACTAGAGATGGATGTGTGAAAACCTCCACTTGTTGGGGCACCTGGATGGGTCAGTCAGTTGGTTAAATGTCCGACTTCAGCTCAGGTCATGATATCATGGTTCGTGAGTTCAAGCCCCGCTTTGGGCTGTCTGCTGACACCTCAGAGCCTGGAGCCCGCTTCAGATTTTGTGTCTCACTCACTCTTTACCCCGCTCCCCCCCATGCTTGCTCTCTCACGCTTTCTCTCTCTCTCAAAAATAAACATTAAAAAAATTAAAACAACTCCACTTGTTGCTCTATTCATTTTGCTTCCTACCGCTGACATTAATGAACAAAACATTCAGGATCAGCATTGGGGAGAGAGAGGGTCCATCTTGGCATGGGTTTAGAGCAGTAAATCAGTTGGGAATGGCAGAGCATTCTTACGCCTAATTCTAATTTTAGCATCAGCAACCAGAAAGGCAAGGTTGCCTCCATACTCAGGGCATTTTCCTCCTCTGTGTTTTTGCATGGCTCAGTGGCCTACTTTGTCGTAACTGAAACACAGTCTTACTTAAGTTTAGAAATTCTACCCATGTAGGGATGAGAAGGACTATAGTTTTCTTTGGTCCTTCCTAGAGGTTGAGTATAGATGCACTGACATCTTTTCAGGATTCCTCAGTTCTTGGTTCTTGTCTGGAGAACAAAAGGTGGTGTTGAGTAAGCCCTAGTTTAGCTGAGAACGTGGTGCTTTCCAGAACACGATCATAAGCCACATAGAGACTCTGTGTTCACCTTGGTAGATTCTTTCTTGGTCTAATGTTGCTTTCTGTCACCCCTCCTCTATGTACAAGTATCTATTAAAAAATTTAGAATTGCTTAATTAGCTTAGTTGAGTTGATGGTAATGAATTGATAGTTTATTTTTTTTTTATTGTTGTTCCTCCCCTTTCTCCAGCTCTTCTTACTCCCCTTCGTCCTCCCCCACTTTCTTTACTATTCTGCCTTTAAGTTAAGTCAACTTAGCATTCATGTGGGGAGCCCAGACCATGGGCAGGGCATGCGCTAGACCTTCAGATGGAGTGAGAAATGGAGAAACATGACAAGGTCTTGCAGCTAACATTGTGTGAGTGGGAATCAAACCAGGAACTTGAGTGTGAAGCCCCCTTTCTTACCCAGTGCTAGATACAAACTCTGCAGTTCTCTCATCTCTTATGTGAAAAAGAGAGTGACCTTTACTATCCCCTGCAAGTCTACTTGGAATTTTGAGCACGAACCTCATCAGTATGTTTTTACTTAGATAAACTATCATTTCTTCCTATGTTTGACTTGTAATGAGCGCACTTGGATATTTAAATAAATAGATTTGAATTTTCAACCCTTGGAACTATACCCTCTTTTTTTTTGGTTAATGTATTTATTTATTTTAGAGAGAATCATAAGCAGCCTCTGCGTCATGTCAGAGCCTGACATGAGGCTTGATCTCGCAAACTGTGAGATCATGACCTGAGCAGAAATCAGGAGTCTGGGAACTCAACTGACTGAGCCACCCAGGCGCTCCGAGAAATGAAATTAAAGTTCATCAAAAAGACAAGCCCTGATTTTTATTACTCGATTTAAATGCAGTCTGCCAGTGTGCCATAAAATTTCCAGTGCTTAATCTCCATTTCTAAATTTACCTTACCACTGTGTGGTCTCTTTATTTTCCCCTTTCTCTCCCCAGGAAAATTCTTCGAATTTTTTAATTCTTTGAATTCTTGGAAGTTTTTAGTCCATTCTCCCTAGTCAAATGCTGTATGCCCAGCACCTCTTTGGTCGTCCATAAGTATTGCTTTTAACCAAACCACTGTAGTGTGTAATGATGGAAATGAACTTAACTGCCTTCACTGTGATGGGTGCTTTTTAATTCGAGAATAGAAATTTGCAGTGTAGTTTAACAGGCATAACTCAAACGGCTTTTGATTTTGCTTTCTTTATATACCGAAAATCCAGTTTGCTTTCTCGATGCAAACCCAGAGGGAAATGGTGACTTTTCTAACCTTAATTTCAGAAGACTTCCTGCTCTCTTTGTTCATACTGTGAATGTCTCAGTGATTGAAGATTATTCACATAACAAGTCAGGAAGGGTCCTGGATGGCAAAGTGCTTCCGCAGTTCATGTTGGTGACGCCGAGCAGCACCCCTCAGCTGGGGCCTGCGGCTGCTGCTCCTGTGCTCATGCGCGGGGAAAGTGAGCCCTGCTGTGCACAAGAGCCAGTTTTGCCAGAGTGACTCAGTCTTCACTGTGACCAACTTTGTTTTCTTAACTTTTGGGTTCCTCCAGAACAGGAGAACAATGCTGTGGTTTTCATAGGGACCTTTCCTCCAAATGTGGGTTGAAAATCTGAGTTTTGATAGCATTTTGAATACCTCCTTCCAGTAGACTCAGTGCACATGCTGTCTTTGTACTGTGATACATGGGGTTGGCTTTCGCGCGTTTGTGTATTTACGGGATGGACCAGGGCATAGAGTCACAAGGTGGCTTTTGAAGTTGTTCGCAAGGGAAATGGAGATACTGAGGCCTTTAGGTGGTGCATGTAACAAATGCGGTTTGGTTGAAGGATGTGATTTTATTGCCGGCCTTGCTTTGTGAAGCTGGGTCAGCATCATTGGGGTAGTGGTATGCTTTGAAGAAGCCTTGTTCTCAAAATGTACTCTAGAGGAGCAGGACAAAGCCAGTGGTGGTTCTGAAGCCAAAACCCTGGTCACATACAGCTCAGAGACTGTTTTGTTTTTTGACTTTGACAGAATTGAGACGTGTTAGAAATGTATTCATCTTAGATGGATTTATGTATACATGATCAGGAAAAAAAAAAAAGGCAAGAGTAATAGTGGTGGAGAATTTTTGTATATCATTTTATTCCATGATCTTCCATCCTAGAGAAATAGGATACAGGAAATAGGACTGTTTCTTTGGTTGCTCAGCTTCTATGTGCCTCTCATACACACTGAGAAACTTGGTTAAAGATGTGTACTTTTTATATCATGTGTTCTGTAGCCACCAGTCAATAACCCGATGTGGTGTTAAACCACAGAAATAACAACTTGGTCCAATGTCATAAGAAAAACTGGCTCGTCTGGCCTGAGTGAGTGCTGTGGACTGAGTGCTTGTGTCTCCCCAGAATTCATGTTGAAGCCCTAATCCCCAAGGTGATGATATTTGGAGGTGGGGCTTTCGGGAGATAATAGGGTCAGAGAGTAGAGCCCTGTGAAGGGGATTAGATCCCTTACAAGAAAAGACATGGCAGCTGGTTGCTCTCTGCCATGTGGATATAGACCAAGAAGGGGGCTGTCTGTAAACCAGGAAGAGGGCTCTCATGAAGAACCCAGTCATGCTGGCACCCCAGTCTTGGACTTCTAGCCTCTAGAACTATGAAAAATTTCTGTTTTGTAAATCACCCAGTCTGTGTTTATTGTTAGAGCATCCCATGGTGACAAAGATATTGGGGAAGTTGTAGGAATTTGGTACCTTCCTTAGAAATTTAAAAATGACTTCCAAAATTCTGTATTGGGGAAGTTTTCAAACCTACACAGTTAGAGAAAACAGTATAATGAGTCCTCAGGTACTCAGCCGCAGAGTTGATTGACATTCCGTTCTTGTTTTATCTGTATCCCTTAACTTTGTTGTTATTTTCTGTATTATTTGAAAGCAGTTCAAGGGTAACTGATGGCACAGAAGATTTGTTCGACATAGTACACATAAACATCGGGGTATTAGTTTCCTGTTAGGCTGTAAGATATTACAGCAGACTTGGTGGCTTAAAACAACAGAAACGGATGCTCTTCCAGTTGTAGAAGCCAGGAGTCAGCAGTCCGTCTCCATGGGCTCCAGTCACGTGTTGGCATGGCTGCTTCCTTCTGGAGACCCTAGAGGAGAATGTGTCTCCTTGTCGTTTTTAGTTTCTAGAGGCCACCTGATTGCTTGGCTTGTGGCCTCTCTCTCCAGCTTCACAGTGTGCCACTCCAGTCTCTGCTTCTTTTGTCACATGACAAGTTTCACGTGGATTCCTCTTGTGCCCCTTTTATAAGGACCCTTGTGAATACATCAGACCCATTTGGAAAATCTCCGTATCTCAGGATTTTACATTACATCTGCAGAGTGTCTTTTGCCATAAGAAATAACATTCACAAGTTTCAGAGATTAAGAGGCAGACACTTTGGGGACCATCATTCAAACTATGACAGTAGGACCCGGTGTGGTCAGCACTCAGATGTCAAATAAATAGCAGGGCTTCAATTCCAAGAGTGAGGACTCTAATCACAGGGGAAAACATGACGATTAAATTCCTCAAAACCTAGAGGGATCTCTATTCACATTGTCTTCTTAAAAAAAAAAAGTTTTTTTCAATGTTTCTATTTACTTTTGACAGAGAGAGACAGAGTATGAGCGGGGAAGGGGCAGAGAGGGTGGGAGACACAGAATCTGAAACAGGCTCCAGGCTTTGAGCTGTCAGCATGTCAGCACAGAGCCTGATGCGGGACTCAAACCCCAAAACCATGAGATAATGACCTGAGCTGAAGTCGGATGCTTAACCGACTGAGCCACCCGGGCGCCCCTGGGGAATCTCTATAGAGCATAGCTTGTCATTTTGTGTAGAGGATGTGGCACCCCCATCAGATAACCAGGAAGAAGGAGACACATGTTTGTGTCAGGCCAGTTAAAGGCTTCGTGCCTTTTGAGACCAGAGGAAAGGCTGCTGTAGTCCAGCATCACATTTAAAATGATGCCTGTACGTGCCTCATCTCACGTTTGAGCTTGGCCAGCAGATAAAACGGTACTCTCTTGGGGCTAGTGCTATTTTGATCTCCCTTGCCAGAGCCTTGCCCCATCCTTTCTTTGCTTGTGTCTGTTTTTTATGTCTTCATCGAACCTGCTGGAATCCCTACTGTGTGCCAGAGCTGGGTCTGCTGCTGCATAGAGCAGCTTTATTTTGTATCAAGTCAACTTCTCCAGACTGCACAAAAAAATGGGATTCCCTAAAAATGATTTTCCCTAAATCTTTCCAGTGTTTTGCTTACTTTCCATACAAGTGTATGGAAGTGTTTTCATAGAATATAAGGCAGAAGTGATGGGGTTTCCATTACCAAACACCAAAATGATGGAGTAGAAAGACTGGGAAGTTTGCAGGCAGCTCCTTGCAGACTGACACTGAGCAAAGGAGATACCCATTTAGAACCTCTTGCCCATCTGTGGTCCTGAGAGGATATTTGTGAGAACCAGCAAATAACACAAGTGCCTCACCCCATAGTTTATTATAGATGCACTTCTGCGAGGGATTTATTCTTTGTCCTCTATGCTCCGCCATAGTGAACTACTTTGCTTCCTCAACCCCACCACGCACTTAGTTTCACAGCTTTAGCCACACATTTTCTCTTCTAAGAATCCATTCTCTCCTTTCTGCCTGTCTTAATTCCTATTAATTGGCCATCAACTTAGATGTCATTTTTTTAATGTTTATTTTGGACAGTGAGAGAGGGAGGGAGAAGGTGGGCGGGGGAGAGGCAGAGAGCGAGAGGCGGGACAGAGGATCCAAAGCAGTCTCTCTGCTGACAGCACAGAGCTCAATGCAAGGCTTGAACTGAGGAACCATGAGATTATGACCTGAGTAGAGAGGTCACTTAACCAACTGAAGTGCCCCAGATGTTATTTCTTTTACAAACCCTTCCTTCTGTTTTTCTGCCATACTGGCATTATTAGATGTGTCTCCTATATTTCTCCCATACTTAGCACTATAGTACCACTTAGCACTTCATATTTTAATTGGCTTCTGACTTGTTTCTTCTTTTTTATTTTTAATGTTTATTTTTGAGAAACAGTGCGAGTAGGAGAGGGCCAGAAATAAAGGGAGACACAGAATCTTGAAGAAGCCATCAGGCTCTGAGCTGTCAGCACAGAACCTATTGCTGGGTTTGAACTCACAAACTGTGAGATCATGACCTCAGCCAAAGTCAGACGCTTACCCAACTGAGCCAACCAGGTGCCCTTTCTGACTGGTTTCTGTTCCCATATCAGACTCTAAACTTCGGGGGCAGAGGATATGCCCCCAGTCCCTGACATGCTGTTATCAAAGACCCAGAAGATTCTGTGGTATGGTGGTGTGGACTAGCTGATCATTATCCACACACTGAATGTCTCTTGGTTGGAAATGTATTCAACTCTGTATTAGATTAAAAAAAAATCCAACTGGATTTGAGATCAGGGTCAGAGAAGGTAGGTTTAAAGAAAATAGAATGTAGGGGCACCTGTTTGGCTTAGAGGAGACTGTGGCTCTTGTTCATGGATTTGTGAGTTCCCGAGACCTGGGTATAGAGAGACTTTAAAAAAGAATGTAAATTTGTTGTCCCAGGTCACTGAGTTTTATTGATGTACAAATCCGTTCACTGAAGGTTTTTTTTTAAATGACATGCTTATTTTTTTGTGAGAGTACATTGAAATCTTGATACAGTTGAAGAGCTATAGGGAACTCTGTTGGGCTCCTCACTAGCAGGTAACACATTGTGCTTTTAGAAAGATTTGTTGCAAGGGGGTGCCTGGGCGGCTCAATCAGGTGAGCATATGACTCCTGATTTGGCTCAGGTCATGACTCAAGGGTTCAAGCCCAAGTCAGCCTCCATGCTGAGTATGGAGCCTGCGTAAGATTCCCTGTCCACCCTCCTCTGCCTCTCTCCCCTTGTGTTCTCTTTCTCTAAAAGGGAGGAAGAAGATCTTTTGCAGATACTTGGTCTTGCTTTGGTTACTTGTTTTAAGTGGTTAATCTCTGTACCCATATAGGATCTGAACTCAGAACCTCTAAATTGAGTCACATGCTCCACCAACTGAACCAGCCAGATGACCCTCTAATAGTATTTTAACTTTATATTTGGGGGAAGCTCTTCTTTTTATTCTTAAAAAAATTTTTTTAGTTTTGTTTTGTCTAATGTGATTTAGTTTGAGAAAGAGTAAACACAAGCAGGGAGGGGCAAAGAGGGACAGAGACAGAGAATCCTAAGCAGGATCTGGGCTGTCAGCATAGAGCCCATTGCGGAGCTCAAGCTCGGAATGGCAAGATCATGACCTGAGCTGAAATCAAGAGTTGGACATTTAACCAACTGACCCACCTAGGTGCCCCCCACGTTTTTTTTTTTTTTTTTTTTTTTTAAGAGAGAAAGCACACTCAAGCACTTGTGAGCTGGGAAGAGGGGAGGGAGAGAAGGAGAGAGAGAGAGAGAGAGAAAGAGAGAAAGAGAAAGAAAAAGAAATATGCGTAAGCCTCTGAAGCCTGATACAGGGCTTGATTCCACAACTTCAGGTTCACCACCTTAGCCGAAATCAGGAGTCAGTCATTCAACAGACTGAGCTACCCAGGTGGCCCCCTCTTTTTTTTTTTTTTTTAACATATGCATTTATTTTCCATCCTTTACAATACAGTAGTTGCAATGACACTCAAAACAGAAAAGCAAAGTAAAAAATCAAAACACCAACTTCTGTTTCATGTAATTAGACTTATACAGAAATTAGAAGGTTAAGTAACAACTAGTTAATCACCTAATTTCACAGCTATCTGAAGTGGCAATCGTTATATAG